>NC_060067.1:145569621-145872651 GCF_922984935.1 Meles meles
GTGAAACCCAACTGCAGGGAGAATAGCCATGCTATGTGGGATTACGGGTTATGAAATGGCAAGTTGTTGTCTCTTCCCGGGACCACGAGATCTCTTGGCACTGTTTCTCTTTGCATATTTGTCTTATTCTCTCTGTTGCAATTTCCCCTGTTCTATAGTATATTGCTCTTCACAGCAGTAATGTCAGATGGAATACATAAATATGGTTTTCCAACTTGGCTGTCAAGAACTAACTGGCCCACAAATTCCAGAAAGGGGGAAAAAATGATTGGCCAGTTTGTGTTAAGTGTCTCCTCCTGGATCTAAGTATCTGCACTGGGAGGGAGTTAGAGGTAGCAGTACTATCGGATCCTAATCTAGATAGTAATTATTAGTAAAATCATCCTTAAAGAAATTAAATTTATTTCCTGTATCTTCATATATTGCTCCAGCCTTGTTACTCCTTCTGAATGAATAGGTTACATATCCCAAGACCACAAAATCTAGCTGCTGATCAGGATTTGGAACTTTGTGTGTATAGAGATATTTTAAATAAAATGAAGCAATAGATTTAGAAAACGATCTTCAAAGAATAACCAAAACAATCTCCCCGCCCCCCACCCCTGACACACACACACAAAAGGGCATTTTAATTACTCAGCATTTTCTTAGGCCTTTCCAGACTGTCACAGGCACTTGTGTGCTGTTATGCTAGTTCTGGAGGTGGTTAGGGTTTGTACCATTTGCTGGTTTTCATGGTGAAATAGTCCCAATGTGGCCAATTTCAGGCTACTAATCAGATATCACCGAATTCAGAATTGGAAAGAGATGTGTATAATCTATTCTTATTAGTCTAGCACATCACTGAAATTGTTCATTTCTTTTCCCTTGATAAGTAGTGAATTCTGGAGCCCACTTTCATACCAAATCTGGAGTTTAAGGAGCTGCTGAAGCTGGCAATTTAAATTTGATCGCCATTAATAAATTTATGATCTTTAAAGACAGAGAATTGGATAAGGACATCAAAGAGTGAAGATAGATGAGTGTTCAAGGCACAGAATATGATACCAAGTCAGAAAGTAGGATGGAGAATCCTAAAATTTCTAAAAAGAGGCAGTTCATTAAGGTTGGAGAAAACTAGACTGTTGACTCATCTGGAAACCCTGTGAACATCATTCCAGAAGACATTGGGAAGATAGGAAGGAGACACAATTTTTAGGGCATTACAGATATGTTAAGAAATTTTTTGTTTATCATGAGCTAATAATTGCTTTCTGTCTTGAATCGAGGATACTTTAATGTTACAAAGATTTTGACATGTCCTACTTTTCTTCTAGAATTTAAATAAAATTTAAATTTCCTTCCAGAAAGTCAAATGATTCAGCACTGTCAAATTGGCCAATATACCCAAATATCATGAAAGTTGTTTTTAGTTAGATGGCTTAAAATACCAACATTTTTTTTTTTAGTTTGAAAACTAGAAATTTTCTATATTCTGGATAAAAAGAACAGATTATATAATACTCTAAAGTTTAATTTGACTAGTAGTTTAATGTACTAATTAACATGTTTAAAAAACAGAGACTGGCATAACCTAGTGTGAATGGTGACATTAGTACACTGAAATTATGGAGATATTCTCCCTCTCTATTTTTTCCTTTGTTTATAGCAAATATAATCTGAAAACCTTAACTAAATTCTTGAATATCATACAAGATTTAAAGCCTATTTAAAAAGCAGAAAGATTTGTGTTTGTTGCTTTTTATGTACATCTCAAACTCAATTAGATAAAAGTAGCTGAAAATGGATCCACAAAATATTTTTAGTTCCTTTTTTATTGCAGGAAAATGCATTTCTCATCTCTCTTACCACATAAATATTAATCTGGTTTCATGTTAGAGTCATAGAATAATGTTAAAAACCGAAGGGCCAGTGAGTGCCATTTGTGAATAACATCAACAATTTGATGGTCCTGATCATCTGTCATTGCACATTGTCATCTCAGCTGGGCAACCCTGGCAATATTGCAGCAGGCTATTGTTTATTGAGAAAGCTAATATTAGGAGAAGATGTGATAAGAATGCCTTTAAAAAAACTAATTGAGTGCTATCTGTTTTTGGCAATAGCGTCTTGTATCTCTCTGTAGTTTATCGCTTTAGAGTCCTTTATTCAGTCTTTTTATAAAATCCCATAATTTAAAAATCGAGGGCAGTGTGATGGCATGTAAGGAGCTTTATATATTAGTCTGATACTCAATGATAACCCTTTGTCCTCTACTGCTCAACAAATCCTACTTTATTGAAAAACATGAGAAAACCTGCAGAAAACATTTGAGATATGAGTCATAATCCCAGTGTTCACTTCAAACGTTATCCACATTTTTATAGTAATTTTAGAAAGGAAAAAGCAAAGTCAAAATTTTGAAAACATTATTAAGGGTGGGGAGATTTCTATTCAGTTATGCACTTTCTAAATGTTTTTCAGCTGATTCTTCTTATTATTTGATTACATAATCCCAAAACAGGGCAGATAACTAGAGATACATAATGAAGAAAATATAGTAAAATATTAATTGAAGACTCTAACTGGTTTTAATTCTATTATTCTTCCACATTTGTAGTATGTTTGCGAATGTTCAGTAATAAATCACTGGAAACAAAATACTGAAATATTCCCCTGCTGTCCCTATCATTGAAAATGCAATAGACATTTGTTTGTTTCATTGAATTATTATTTATAATAAATTTAAATTAAAATAGTCTTGTGGCATCAAATACTATTTGCTAAGGAATTTCCCTGCCTCCAATCTGAATTTAAAGAAACATAAACTGGGAGGAAAAAAAAACAATGAATTACAATATGAAGGAAGAACACAATGGAATAGCAAGAAAATAGTAATGGAAATTTTATTTCTATTTTTGTGCAAGATCTGGAAAGAAACCAGAGTTCAAAAAGTCCCAGTTCTTCCCACGAAGTGCACTAACCTGATTAACTTTCTTTTTTTTTTTTAAGATTTTTATTTATTTATTTGACAGAGAGAGATCACAAGTAGGCAGAGAGGCAGGCAGAGAGAGAGAGAGGAGGAAGCAGGCTTCTTGCTGAGCAGAGAGCCCGATGCGGGACTTGATCCCAGGACCCTGAGATCACGACCTGAGCGGAAGGCAGAGGCTCAACCCACTGAGCCACCCAGGCGCCCCCCTGATTAACTTTCAAACGAGGGTTTAAAACAATTGAGAGTGGGAATTGTATTTTACTTAGTCTTTGTATTTTCCTACAAAACATTTCCCATTTGCCATCCAGAAACAAAAAAGTCGGAGCTAATCTGGTTCCCAGTGACAGCAACTTTCTCTTCCATTAGGATACTTTTCTGGTTTGGCTGTGGCATTTTGGGACTTAGGCATAGTTTCTGATCTGTCTGCTCCTTCCCTTCTGCAGGGAAGGAGGATGAGAGCAGAAGTATCAGATGGGTTGTAGGCGCCCATCTATGTAGTAGCACAAATACCAGCTGAACATACTTTTGGTCAGGTACAAAGAAACAAATGGCTGTTGGTTTTCCCAAATGTTGTTTACCCTCCTGATATTCTTCCCAACAACCATCACGTATAAATATGTATGGTATTTATTTTAGTGTGCAGCTGAGTACAAATTCAGCAAGGTGCTCTGGTACCCATATTTCTTTTTTGATATTAATTTATTGAGCTTTTTAACTGAATGGATTTGAGACTTTCTTAACGACTACTCTTAGGCTAAACTCTTGGCTAACCTTTATTGCTAATAAGGAGTATCCTAGAAAAAAATTGACTGGACTTTCAAAACTGGTTTTGTCAAATGATTATGTGTAAAACTGTAGCAGAGGCAAGGGATTTGGCATGATTTTGATCTCTGTTTTTGAAGACATTTTTATTTGTGGCAAACACCGAGCATCAAGTACAGTACCTACAATTTTTTTTTAAAGATTTTATTTGGGAGAGAGAGAGCATACAGGAGCAGGAGGGAGAGGCAAGGGAGAAGGAGAAGCAGGCTCCGTACTGAGCAGGAAGCCTAGCTGAAGGCTTGATCCCTGGGCTCTGGGATCATGACCTGAGCCAAAGGCAGATGCTTAACTAACTGAACCACCCAGGGGTCCTCCCTCTACAATCTTTTTTGAAACAATTTTCAGGACAAGGGTGAAGCAGTAAAAATCACATCAGCAAAGGGTGTTGTACCAATGATGAAAAGTGGCAGGAGATGGGATCTAGGTACCAGGACATATTTCCCAGTTTAAATATACCAGAGGAGAGAAAACTAACCTGTAAACAACAACAACAACAAAAATTCCTTTCATCAGAAACATCATGGTGTTTTTTCTTAAAAAAAAACATTGATTTATTTATTTGATGGTGAGAGGGGAGGGATTTGGGGAGGCAGAAGAGGAAAGGTGAGAGAGTCCCAAGCAGACTCTGCACTTAGCATGGAGCTGCATGGGCTCATGGATCTCATGACCCTTATATCACCACTTGAGTGGAAAACCACGAGTCAGACATTAAACTGACTGTTCTGCCCAGGCACCCCAGAAACATCATTGTTTTTAAGTGGCTTAAAACAAATAAAATCTATTTGATTTTGAATGTTCTATTTTCTGAATTTTCTTTTTCTTTCAAAATGATATTAATATTCCTGAACTGGAAGCAAAGAATATATTAGGTCTGACTATCAAAGGATTTTTGGAAATGGTTTAGAAGTAGTGAATGGACAGAGTTATGAAGGAAAGGATGATGGAGTGAGGGGGAAGGACACGAATGCATGAAAAAACCATAGTGTAAGGGACATAGCACCACAGTTCTAAGAACTGCTCCAGAGTGCAATCATACAGTTCAATGAATACTGTATACAACGACTACTCTATCAGTCAAGCCTCAGCAGAGGGAATGAAAAGCACACTAGATTTTTAAAGAAGAAATGGGTTTGATACAATAAATTAAGTACTTAACAAAAATCTCTGGAGGGTAAAGAGATGGATTTTAGTTTGGATTTCTAAGATTGCCTCTCAGAGCAACAAAGACCTCACCCACCATGGAAGCTACCACCTGGGCAGTTGCTGCTGGAGTTATGAATTCAGAAACACCCAATAGCTGATCCAGAAATCAGGATGTGCAATTAGAGGGGTTGCTGTTGCTATTCCAGATTCTTCTAGTTTCTCAGGAATCTAAATAATAGTCTTTGGAATACTGCAATAGAACAAAGCCACTTTTTTTTTTTTTTAATCTGCTAGAAAGAAGTTGAAAAATCTCCATATCTCTTTTTCCTTCTAAATCCTGTGAAAGTTTAGCTGATTGGTAGAAGATAACACCCAGAGTCTTGTTTCAAGGACATGTCAGAAGTAAGATTTTTATTTCAAGTTGCTCTAAATCTAAAATCTTTTTTTTTTTTTATTCAGTTGACAGAGAGCAAGAGAGCACAAACAGGCAGAGCATCAGAGGGAGAAGGAGAAGCAGGCTCCTCAGTGAAGGGGGCCATTGTTGAGGGGGCACCATTGTTGTTACTACAGATGCTATTGTTCTTGTGTATTGGAGTCAGTCACCTCACCTCCACTGCTTGGGTTTGAAGTACAGAAATAAGATTTACTAACCCGTGACTGGAAAATTTACTTAAAATTTCTGTGCCTCAGTTTCCTCCTGTGTAAAATTGAGATTATAATGATACATATCCCATAGAGTTGTGATAAGAAATAAATTACACAGTACGCAAAAAGTGCTTAGAACAGTGTCTGACACAAATAAGATCCAGGGTATCTTTGAAAACATCTTACATTTAATTATTGAATTTGTTTTCACATTATCAGTCTAGTCAACGTTTTCTTTCTCAAGGTTTAACACAAGGTTTTTGTTTTTGTAGCCCTTCTAAGAAGAAACAGAATAAACCTATTCTGCTTATTGTATCTTATAGGCACAGATTGCATTATAGTCTCAGGCATGAAACTGTCTAGACTGGTACTCAATATTCATATGCTATCCAGATATGATCTGATGGATAACATGTGTAATTTTTTTTACGACCAATACAGTAGATGCTGAATTATAAAAAATTCTGAATTCTAGTAGTTATAAAATTTACTAATTTTGTCTCTCAAAACAGGGAACTGTGACAATAGAATAAATCAAGAAAAAAGATGCATTCGAGGGTATTATTACAGATTGATTTTATTAAAGTTAGGTTTGTTTATAAAAATTGAAATCATAACTGGCTAATTTAAGCCACAATACCTACTTTGGAAGACTATTCGGTTCCAGGGAAATTACTTTGTGATCAGAAAAACCAACCTGCATTCAAATCTCCATTCTGCCATTTACTGTCTGCATGACTTACTAACCTTTCTGGGTTATGGCTTTTTCGTTCTAGACGGGGGCCACCTAAAGAGTTCTTGGTAAAAGTTCATTGAAATGTATACATATTCCCCATGCCCATAGGTTTAGTAGGTTCTTTTTACTCTAAGATTCAGGGAACATTTTTTTTTCCCTTCATTTTATTTATTTTTTTCAGTGTAACAGTATTCATTCTTTTTGCACAACACCCAGTGCTCCATGCAAAACGTGCCCTCCCCATTACCCACCACCTGTTCCCCCAACCTCCCACCCCTGACCCTTCAAAACCCTCAGGTTGCCCCAACCTCCCACCCCTGACCCTTCAAGACCCTCAGGTTGTTTTTCAGAGTACATAGTCTCTTATGGTTCGCCTCCCCTCCCCAATGTCCATAGCCCGCTCCCCCTCTCCCAATCCCACCTCCCCCCAGCAACCCCCAGTTTGTTTTGTGAGATTAAGAGTCATTTATGGTTTGTCTCCCTCCCAATCCCATCTTGTTTCATTTTATATTAAATAATTTTTTGTACCCAAAGCTCATTATCAGTAACAGATTATATGACTCTGTAGCCAACAATACAACTTCAGATTGGAAAATCAAATGTAATGCAATGTAAAAATAAACCAAAGAAATACAATTGGACTTACAAATAATTGAAACATATTTATTTGAAAATTTTTGTAGTCTTCAATCTTATTTTGATTGTGAGCTTTAGGCTCTGTAAACTCCGTAATGACTTTAATGGATTGAAGTCCAAACTTTGATATTACCTTCTTGATCTTGAACAAGTTACTCAACCTGTTAACTTCAACTTCCATATTTGTGAATAAGGCTGATTAAAGTACTTATCATAGTGTCAAATAAGCACCTAGTGCCCCAAAATTCTCAATAAACGTTAACAATTATTGCTATCATCATCATCATTATCATCATTAAGCATCTGTTACTTATTTCAAACTTGGATCATGGGTTTAACTACTAAAGTATCTGACATGGAGAGTCAAGTTAGTGAATTATTCCTTTTTTTTAAGATTTTATGTATTTATTTATTTGAAAGACAGAAATTAAAAGTAGGCGGAGAGGCAGGCAGAGAGAGAGAGGAGGAAGCAGGCTCCCTGCTGAGCAGAGAGCCCGATGCGGGGCTCGATCCCAGGACCCTGGGATCATGACCAGAGCCGAAGGCAGAGGCTTTAACCCACTGAGCCACCCAGGTGCCCTGAATTATTCCTTTTTAAATAAGCCACGTTTTCTCCCTATTTATAACCCAAGTTGTAGACTAGTCATTTATATCATTTTGACTAATAAATTTACATTTATTTATTTTGAATTTGAAAAACAATACAGTATAGTGGTTAATAATAATAATTTAGTATTTACTATGTTTTTACTCATTCAACTCATTTTCTCTGTGTGTTTTGCTCATTTATTTACTCATTTAGTCATCGCAACAACTATAAATAGCAATCTGGTCTTTATCCCTACTTTAAAAAATGTAAAAAATGAGGCATATAGAGATTCTTTCCAGGCCACACGGATAGTAAACTGTGGATTGATGATTCCAGCCCAGACATTTTGGCCCAGAATTGGTCTTCATAACCACCATTTAATGCTGCCTGTCTAAATGAAAATCTAGAGTAATGTTGACTTGAATATTCATTCACAGTCCACCTCTTAATTGGGCAATTACTTAGTCCCTCTAAGCCTGGGTTTCCTTATCTATACAACCATTAAAATACTAGCAGTTGTAGTGTTATTTATTCTCTGGAATTGAGGGGGGTGGGAATAGACTGATTATTGTCTAAAAAATCAATCGTAGTAGAAGACAAATGCCTTCCCAGAGACATACATGAAGAAGGTAAGTTGTAAAGTATGGGCAGCATTTCAGGAGCATAGGCACAATAACAACATGGGAATAGAAGAAGAGAAATAGGGAAAGATCATAACCATGGGGACACTTATTGAAGTTTGGATAAAAGAGAGACAAAGGATAGATTTTTTAGCAGTTGCCATATGTAGTTACATTTTGAGGATAGTACCAAAAAGATTCATAGGATTGGTGTTGGGGAGCACTGATGAGTAGAGAAACAAAGAGAGAATAGGTTTTAAAGAATTCATTTATTTATTTGAGAGAGAGAAAGAAAGAGTGGGCACGTACATGCGTTAGTTGGAGTGGGGTAGGAGAAGAGGGGAAAGAAGCAGAACAAGCAGACTCTGCACTTAGTGCAGAGCCTGATGTAGGGCTCAATCCCAGTACCTGGGATCATGACCTGAGTCAAAACCAAGAGTTGGACACTTAATTGACTGAGCCACCCCGGCACCCCTAGAGAGAATATTTTTAAAGGGAGTTTCAGATGGATGTGCAAATGTGTTGACTGTCAAAAAAAGATGTCTAAAATTTACTTTAAAATAATTTTAAGAACCTACATTTGGGGCATTTTATTATGAGACTGAGTAAAATGGAATTCTCCATCATTACCTTAGATTATGCCAGATATGGAATCATGCCAATGCCTGACTTATATTTGAGTTACACTGTGGGATCTATAACCCAGAATTTTAAATCCAACTTGTTGCTCAGCATTAAAATTACTTTGTACTTGAGCCAAGAATACCTTTCACCATTTTTATTTTTCTGATAAAAGGATAGCATAAAGGAGAGGGATATCAAGAAAACTGAATTTTTGCCAATTACAATTTTGTTTAGAATGCCCTGCTCAAGACAAGATATTCCTGAAAGCAAATCTGTTCAGCACCATATAAATTTCCTAAATTGAGAAAATCTAAAGAAGTACTTTATTAAATTTCCAATGGGACATAAGTTTTAACCAAGTCTCAATGGAGACTTAGTTTCTGAAAGACTTAAAAATTCTTCTTTTCAAAAAAAAATTCTTATGTTCAGGGGTCTTTGTTCAGGCTAACTATAATTAAAAAAAAAGAACTTGAAAAATTCATGAGAAGTAACAAATGGAGAAAAAGACTAGTCATGGGTAGAACATGTTAAATCTCTGGGCATGGCCATCTTTGGAAGCAGAAATGCTAAGTGTGAATCTAGAAGGATTAGAATTGGGGTTTTTCTAGTTCAGTTCTACAAAATTCTTTCTAGGGTGGACTTACTGAGGAATAGTTGTTGGATTCTCAGGCTGAAAATTAGTTTCCATGGTTTGTCAGCAATAGTAGAATGAATCTTAGAGAATGAGGGACAGTTAGATCATGTTTGCATAGCAGCTTTATATAGTAAGGATATATTGACTAATCTTGGTTTTCATTATAAAATTGGAGACCCATATGATTTGTTGCTAGTGATACCAATACAATACAAGGGAATACAAGAAGTGGTTCCATCAACCCCTGGCATGATGGAGCTTGGAAAGCTGAATTTTCTTGGAGATAGAAATACTGCAGGTGTGCCTTAGCCCTTTGGAAGTGAAGACTTATACAATAAGGTTGTGGTTGATGGAGATAAGGGTGTTCTATCCTCATCAGAGGATACTTAGAGCCCACCTTGGCCTTACACTGGAGATTAATTTTTATTATTTGCTTCTAGTGCGGCAAAGTCAATGTTACAATTAGCTATTTCTCAGGCGAGGGACAAGTGCCTAGACTGCAGTGCATTTTTTTTAAGGTTTTTTTTTTATTTGTTTATTTACAGCATAACAGTGTTCATTGTTTTGGCATCACACCCAGTGCTCCATGCAGTACGTGCCCTCCCTATGACCCACCACCTTGTTCCTCAACCTCCCACCCCCCCGCCCCTTCAAAACCCTCTGGTTGTTTTTCAGAGTCCATAGTCTCTCATGGTTCATCTCCCCTTCCAGTTTCCCTCAACTCCCTCTCCTCTCCATCTCCCCATGTCCTCCATGTTATTTGTTATGCTCCACAAATAAGTGAGACCATATGATACTTGACTGTCTATGCTTGACTTATTTCACTCAGCATAATTTCTTCCAGTCCCGTCCATGTTGCTACAAAAGTTGGGTATTCATCCTTTCTGATGGAGTACACTAACAATGCTTTCTTATACACTAACAATGAAAATACAGAAAGGGAAATTAGAGAATCGATTCTATTTACTATAGCACCAAGAACCATAAGATACCTGGGAATAAACCTAACCAAAGAGGTAAACGACCTGTACTCAAGGAACTACAGAACACTCATGAAAGAAATTGAAGAAGACACAAAAAGATGGAAGACTGTTCCATGCTCTTGGATTGGAAGACTAAACATTGTTAAAATGTCTATACTGCCTAGAGCAATCTATACTTTTAATGCCATTCCGATCAAAATTCCACCGATATTTTTCAAAGAGCTGGAGCAAATAATCCTAAAATTTGTATGGAATCAGAAGAGACCCCGAATTGCTAAGGAAATGTTGAAAAACAAAAACAAAACTTGTGGCATCACGTTACTCGATTTCAAGCTTTACTACAAAGCTGTGATCACCAAGACAGCGTGGTACTGGCATAAAAACAGACACATAGACCAGTGGAACAGAGTGGAGAGCCCAGATATGGACCCTCAACTCTATGGTGAAATAATCTTCGACAAAACAGGAAAAAATATTCAATGGAAAAAAGACAGTCTCTTCAATAAATGGTGCTGGGAAAACTGGACAGCGATATGTAGAAGAATGAAACTCGACCATTCTCTTACACCGTACACAAAGATAAACTCGAAATGGATAAAAGACCTCAACGTGAGACAGGAATCCATCAGAATCCTAGAGGAGAACATAGGCAGTAACCTCTTCGATATCAGCCACAGCAACTTCTTTCAAGATAAGTCTCCAAAGGCCAAGGAAACAAAAGCAAAAATGAACTTTTGGGGCTTCATCAAGATCAAAAGCTTCTGCACAGCAAAGGAAACAGTCAACAAAACAAAAAGGCAACCCATGGAATGGGAGAAGATATTTGCAAATGACAGTACAGACAAAAGGTTGATATCCAGGATCTATAAAGAACTTCTCAAACTCAACACACACAAAACAGATAATCATATCAAAAAATGGGCAGAAGATATGAACAGACACTTCTCCAACGAAGACATACAAATGGCTATCAGACACATGAAAAAATGTTCATCATCACTAGCCATCAGGGAGATTCAAATTAAAACCACATTGAGATACCACCTGATACCAGTTAGAATGGCCAAAATTAGCAAGACAGGAAACAACGTGTGTTGGAGAGGATGTGGAGAAAGGGGAACCCTCTTACACTGTTGGTGGGAATGCAAGTTAGTGCAGCCACTTTGGAGAACAGTGTGGAGATTCCTGAAGAAATTAAAAATAGAGCTTCCCTATGACCCTGCAATTGCACTGCTGGGTATTTACCCCAAAGATACAGATGTAGTGAAAAGAAGGGCCATCTGTACCCCAATGTTTATTGCAGCAATGGCTACGGTCGCCAAACTGTGGAAAGAACCAAGATGCCCTTCAACGGATGAATGGATAAGGAAGATGTGGTCCATATACACAATGGAGTATTATGCCTCCATCAGAAAGGATGAATACCCAACTTTTGCAGTGCATTTTGGTAGTAGGAAGTGGCCCCACATTTGCTTAGATGTGACAGAGTGACATCTAGTGGTAAAATATAACTGTGAGTATATTTATTCTGTGAACATACCCAATTCTAAGCCTTTTCACAGATACAGATCCTGTATGGAAAGGGATTTTATTGTCAGTAAATATGCTTACTCAGAATACGTCATTGCCTATCTTCAAGGTCTGGGAGAAGGAAATTTGAAGCACTCCATCAGAGTCTTAAGATTTCCAGTGTCATGCCCATATTAGAAGGGAGAGGTGGAGGGGCAGGAAGATTTGATTGTTTTGGTAGACCTCTTGAAAGACCAGATAGGTTTATCTTATTTATCTAAGAAGATTGAACAAAATGAAGAATTTATATTCCTCAGTATTTAACTGGATGATGTATGTGGGTGGAAGAGGTAGCATTGTGTGTTGAAAACCAATTAGGAAGGGAGGAAGAATTATATTTTCCATGGTTTTTACATCAGAATTTAGGCACATCAGTGGTAAATACAGAATATGTCTATAGGAAAAGGTTAGCAGAAACAATATGGTGGTCCATCGGAAAAGGGTTGCTGGCTTGTCTGGAAGTGGCATTCACATGGCATGCACACTATTAAAAACAACGACAAAATAACCAATAAATAAATAAATAGATAAATAGATAGTAGGGCAGATGGTGATAAACTAATCTCCATCTCAGTGGAGGAGGGCAAAAAAGAGAAGCGGGTACTAACATACAATTTAAGAAATTATGATACATTCAAATCTAAATCAAGTGTTTGTGTGTATTTTCTTATTAAATTCCTATACTATTTCTTTGAAGTGTAGGTACTGTTATCTCCATTTTACAGATGAAGAAATGCAAACTCATCTTTCTTAAGATCACAAAGTGCTAAGTTAAAAGTGCCAGTATTTGAATTTTAGTCTTTCTGATCCCAAAGTTCATGCTCTTACCTCTGTACTAAAAATCTAACAAGAATTTTTATCACTTCTAGGTGAGATATTGAGCATCCTGCTTTGAAAAGTTTGTCCATTAAATGTCCTTATCTAAATCCTGTTAAGATCAATTGGATTTCAATTAGAGTGCAATAGATTATAACACACATGGTTTGAAACTTCTTTGCTCTTTTCCATTGTGCACAGATATTGGGAAACTTTAATTTTATTGTAATTGTTTCTTCTCAGAGGCAATTTGGCGATTTGAATCTTCACTCTGCTGTTGTCCCAATGTAGACTAAAATGAATAATGAAACACTTTGAATATTTTCTCATCTATTATTATAGTAATACCATACCACTTTTGGTTTTTGTTTGTTTGTTTTGTTTTGTTTTGCTGGCTGGTTGGAGTTTATGTTCTACTTGGTGTAAGGGCATGGTTACAGAATGTCAGAAAGGCTTGTGTGTGACTTGGTTAGTAAAAAGTGGGGTTCTTCTAACTTCTTTTTTGGTGTTTTGCTGTTTTGATATAAAAGAACCCACCTGCTTCTACTTGCTGCAGCCAGGACAGGAGGAGAGGGACTCTGAGGAGCCTTGCAGCCTCCTAAAGACTGGTGGCTGGTGGTGGCCACTCAGGATGGGGACACTCCTTTTGATAAGGAGATGGAAAACAAATGATGGTCAAGTTATGGAAAATATCTAGGATAAAATGCATTTGCACACATTTTTTTCTAGGTTTTAAAACATGTTTTCTAGATAGGACTCTTCCTTATGCTAATCTCATGTTACTTAGAATATTTAAGTTCTTGCCTTGATTCCCTACCATGACTCCTGTGGAAAAAATGTTCTACCCTGGTTCAGAGAAATTTGTTATTTGTGTCTTTTACAAGATTGTATAGTCTTTGGCTTTTATTACTTTGTCTTTTTCTATTACCTCGAGAAAATATGACAAAGAATTTCCAATTGAAAACTCTAAAATTGCTTTTATATTTTCATCTCTCATGTCTTTGCTTCAAAGCTATATCACGTCACCACTGGGCAGAAGATGAGATCCAGGTAATGGAAACAGTCCTGGCCACTATTGTGTGAACCTGGCTGAAGGGCTCTTACTGAGAGTGGATTTCTTATAATTGGGCCTGAAAGATCCAAAGATCTGAAGGTGGAAGTGGTTCGCATACTTTGTCTTAGTAGTTATTAGCACTGAGTACTTGGAGAAAAGGAAGTTGTCCCAGTCATCTCTTAAAGGATAGTACATTAAGTCCAAACACATTCTGTTCCAACTATAAGGATGACACCATATTAAGAATTCAGAATTCTATTCCCATAGTTGATTATATAAATACTTTTAGGGAAAAAATTGTATGATATTATCAATAGATACTAAAAAAAAAACAATTGAGAAAATTTAACAACCAGTCTAAATCAATCAATTAGTCAATTAACCAAACTTCAAGGAAATCTGGAAAACTACATATTCAAGCTAGGAGCAGGAAAGATATTCAATAAAAAATATAAAGCAGAAGGAAAATAAGTTTGTTTGTTTGTGCCTTCGGCTCAACCCACTGAGCCACCCAGGTGCCCGTGTTTTTTGTTTTTTTAATTTCAAAAATTTCTGTGAAAAAATACCATAAACAAATCTATTTAAACTATTGATTTGGTGTGGGATTTCATTTTAGAAGAGGTTTATTATGATGAGCTATTTAAAATCGAGCATAAGAGGATAATCTTGCTTGCTTGGGTGTTTCTGTAGATTGAGCAGCTGACTCTTGGTTTTGACTGGGGTGGTGATCACATGGATCATGTGACTGAGCCCCCCGGGTCGGGCTCTGTGCTCAGTGTGGAGTCCTATTCAAGAGTCTCTCCCTCTGCTCCTCCCGGACATGTATGGAGAAGCCTGTGCGTGCACTCTTTCTCTCAAATTAATAAGTAAATCATAAAAAGAAGATAATCTAAGAGCAAAATAGACAAAAGATATAGAGAACCATTCATGAAAAACCAACAGCCATCGAGTATATGCAAAGTTGCTCAAAGTCACTAGTAAATGAAGAGACTCAGTGGATTAGCAGCTTTTAGACTGGCCATAGTTAAAGTGAAATAAAACAATAACTGCTGTTGCTGGCTAGGTTGTGAGCAAAGAAGTAATGTCACATGTTGCTGGTAGAAATGAATTTCATAACATTTTAGAAAGCATGTAGGCAATAGCAATTAAAATTAAAAATATTTAGGGTGCCTGGGTGGCTCTGTTGGTTAAGCAACTGCCTTCAGCTCAGGTCATGTTCCTGGAGTCCTGGGATCGAGTCCCACATCAGGTTCCCTGCTCAGCAGGGAGTCTGCTTCTCCCCTCTGACCCTCTCTCCTTTCATGCTCTCTCTCCTTCAAGTAAATAAAATCTTAAAAAAATTAAAAATATTTATATTTTGAGTGCATTATATCTTAGTGAATCTATCACATGGAAATGAAAGCACTGCTAAATAAATAAACATGCTTATTTTAAGCATTTTTTATTTGGGAAAACTGAGGACCAAAGTAAACACTAATCCATAAAGCAATGTTTTGGTATATTCTTACTACAGAATACTATGCACAACTTAAAATAATGAATTAGAGCTATACTAGTTAGGTTGGAGAGATTTCCATGAATTTTTCTTGAGTGAAGAAAGCAAAATATGCATAATATGATGTCATTTTTGTAAAACAAAAATAAGCATTATCAAAATTACTGAAAGCTAGTTAATCTACAAGATCTCTCTTAGGAGATTAATACAGTGATACAAAGAACCAAATTACTGATATTTTGAAGATACAGGACAAACACATAAAAAGGCAGGCAACAGGGGTGCCTGGGTGGTGCAGTTGGTTAATCATCCAACTCCTGGTTTCTGCCCAGGTCATAATCTCATGATCATGAGATCAAGCCCCGTATCCAGCTCTTGTGGTCAGTGCAGAGTCTGGTTAGTATTCTGTCCCCCTCTGCCCACTAAATAAATAAGTAAATAAATCTTTTTTAAAAAGACAAACAATAGGTGCCTGGGTAGGTCAGTGGGTTAAGCCTCTGCCTTCAGCTCAGGTCATGATCTCAGGGTCCTGGGATCAAGCCCTGCATTGGAATCTCTGCTCAGTGGGGAGCCTGCTTCCCCCTCTCTCTCTGCCTGCCTCTCTGCCTACTTGTGATCTCTCTCTCTCTCTGTCAAATAAATAAATCTTAAAAAAAAATGACAAACAATAATAAAATGTAACATAGACCTGCTTTAAACATGAGTGATTTAAATCATGCTACGGTTTCCAGTGAGTTATAAAAGGTTCTGCAATTCATATGTGGATCAAAAATTACCTATAGCCCAATAAGACATGTTAGTATTATGAGTCTTAATTTTTTATAATAATAGTGATAACATCTGGTATTGGTAGAAAGATAACAGAGGTAATACAAGTAAAGCACTCAAAACAGTGCCTGGAAAAGAATAATTGTACATTAAATGGAAGCTATTATTCTCATTGTCATTATTACTGTTTTTTAAACACTAAAGCTATACGTTTTTGAAAGAATATCACAGAGGTGAAGTGCCCTTCTCATCACATCATATTAGCAGGAACATGGGACCAATATGACTTTTTAACCTGGTGATGTAAACCTTGATCAATTGGCCAAGGTAGTGTTTGCCAAGTTTCTTCAGTAACTATTAATTACGTACACTCCACCCACTTTCTGCAATCTATTTTCTGAAATCCCATAACTAAATCCAGCTCACAGTCAAGGAGAAGTGGGTGGGGAATGAAACATTTCCTCTGGAAAGTGGGGATATCTACATAACTTATGAAGAGTTGTTATGTAACGAAGACTTTTTCTCCCCCATCTATTTATTCAATTATTTATTTACATGTACTCATGTATACTTCTTTTATACTTTGAGTTATAGTCTAATAAACATTCTTTTGTTGTTGTTGTTGTTGTTCAAATTGTTCCAGTTTTAGACATTACATGGTTTTTCATGTTGGTTCCTGCGTCACTTTGAAATACCCCCGTATTTTTGTTTTCTCAGCACTTCCTTACTTTCTGGCATTACAAGATTCTACAGACTCATTTTGTATCGTTCCTGCCCTGGCCCCAGAAATAGCCATTCTCCAAGAACTCCTGGTTCCTTTATTTTGGTGTGTGTGGGGGTGGGTGGTGGAGAGAGAACAGGGAGGGACAGAGGGTGAGAAAGAGAATCTTAAGCAGTTTCCACACCGAGCTCAGAGCCCGACATAGGACTCCATCTCACAATAGTGAGATCATCACCTGAGCTGAAATCAAGAGTCGGCTGTTTAACCAACTGACACCTAGGCACCTCAACTCTTGGTACCTTTTATTGGAGAGTAGTCTTAGAAACCAAAATCTGGGCACTGGATATGTTCACTCTTGCTACGGTTTCCAGGATCCCTCAGTAGACAGTTCTAGGAAACAGGATATGAATACTAAGTCAAGTTTGTAAACATAGTTATAATATTACTGTATGTATCCTTCTACATCTATCCATTTGCATTTTGTCATTAGCCTTCAGTTTCCAGTCAAAACATTGTTTTCTCAAGTTACTTAGGTCAGCTCCTTTTCCCTCTCCCCCTTCAGTGAGTTGATACTGATTTTGATGAAACTCCTATTTTCTGAATGCACAGTAAGTAGAGTTTCATACTCAAGTCTTCCACATAGAAAAGATTTCCCTGTTAGTAATCAGACTGATTTCATCTTAGTATTCTATAAGCTACATCTCTAACTTTCATGTTTTTATGTTGCTCTTATTGCTTATATATACCATCGAATTGTGTCCTTGATTCTTACTTATTCTGTGCCAGACCCCCACTTATAACAGGGCTGCTCTCATTTCCTTTCATCTTGTGAGAGATATCCTCGGTGTGATCTCTTCTCTTTGCTGGCCTTCTGAAGACTAACTCATGCCATCTGGACCTTGGGAATCATTCACTGGTAACTGGCCTTAGTCTCTGCCGTAACTCCAGGAGAGAAGTACTTATACTCGGTTCCCTCCCTGTCCTGAACTCTACCTCCTTCAGCCAGCCAGTCTTCTCAAAAGTCCCATGCCCATGTGGGAATCTCAGAAATCTCAGTAGCTCTTCTCATACCACATTGGACTGCAGTTCTGTAAGGTTGCTCTACCATTGTCTAAACCCTCCCCAGAGCTCCTATTGACAGCGCCATATTGGCCACTTGATTTTATAAAAAGGATTGCAGTCCCTTCAACAAAACTCCTTTACTCTAAATCTTTTCACAAACTATGTGCTTTTGGTCTTTGAGATTTCCCTTTTTGCTTTTCCCCAGGGCAAGGTGCAAGGGTTTAGAGTGTCTGAGCCTTTCACACAAGAGCATCAATTTTTGTTGTTTCCACCTGTTTGTTAGTGCAATTCCTGTTCTCTGTAAGTTGGAAAAGGCTCCGTGTGCTAAGTTCTTCACATTCTGGTGTGTTGGATCTCCCCAAAGCTATATATTTTGAGCAAAGGCTTCTTTTTTTTTTTTTTTTTCAAAGATTTTATTTATTTATTTGACAGAGAGAGAGATCACAAGTAGGCAGAGAGAGAAGAAGAAGCAGGTTCCCTGCAGAGCAGAGAGCCTGATGTGGGGCTCGATCCCAGGACCCTGAGATCATGACCCGAGCCGAAGGCAGCGGCTTAATCCACTGAGCCACCCAGGCGCCCCTGAGCAAAGGTTTCTAAGTGGAAGTCTTGCTTTTGAAAGTATTGTTTTTGCTCTGTGCTTTAAAACCTCCTCCTTGAAATGTCATTGTCCTCTTTGTTCTAGGATGTTTCTGCTATTGGGCAGTGCATGTGTAGAATGTTGCAAAATTACTCACCTTGTTTTAAATAGATATGCTTAGTAAATAGCTATATGTTTTCCATCCTTAGAGATTACAAAGAGGAAGCTGACTGTTCAAAAACTCAAGAATGGAATGTTTAGTAGCTATTTATAATTTTTTCCTTGTTTCAAAATTGATACGTGTCAGAAACGAGGTGATTTATTTTCAGTCACCCTCAAGGAAGCTATCACTATTGCCTGTAGTGGCAGAGCCAGGAGCTAGGAGTGGTGAAGAGTCGGAAGCAAACCTTTACTATTTCAAAGTAATATCCAACTATGTTTAGGCACATGTATGTATAAGTAGGTACCATCTACAAAATACTATGTACAAAAGTATTAACACTTTTGTGTTATTTATCTACCTATTATCTACCTAGACAGAATTATCTACCTATTCTTATGCAACCTCTAGTTTCTTTGAAGACGTTCCCCATAACTGTGGTTATTTTGAGGATATCTCACATTTGCTCATAAATATGCCATCCTAGGTGGAATGCAACACACATTCCCCATTCTGTGGTCAGTCTGCAGTGCCAGAAGCCTGCTGAAGGTGTCCTGCTGCTGCCCTTGGCATCAGCACCTACATAGACCATGCTGCAGTGATTCCAACAGGCTGAAGGAGAAAGCTTCTCTTCTGAACTTTGTACTACTGTTCCCTCCCTCTCAGCACTAGTGAGTGTCTTATGCTCACAGCACCCCAGGACATGGTGTAAGAAAACCAGTTTTTCAGCTCTGCCATTTTCTCACTGGAGCCTTTCTCACAAAAGTTATTGAGGAGAGTCTTCCCATGCAGTGGGGGTGGGAGCAGGAGAGGGACCAGGAGAGTGAAGAGTCAAAGCAAAATCATTTTAGCAAGAGGCAATTCAGATTATGTAAATACACCCATCCGAGGCAGTTGCCACTGTCTTATTACATCAAGATGATAACACTCAGCTAACTCTCTTTTTTTTTTATTTTATTTTTTTTCCATTTTATTTATTTTTTCAGCGTAACAGTATTCATTCTTTTTGCACAACACCCAGTGCTCCATACAAAACGTGCCCTCCCCATTACCCACCACCTGTTCCCCCAACCTCCCACCCTTGACCCTTCAAAACCCTCAGGTTGCCCCAACCTCCCACCCCTGACCCTTCAAAACCCTCAGGTTGTTTTTCAGAGTCCATAGTCTCTTATGGTTCACCTCCCCTCCCCAATGTCCATAGCCCGCTCCCCATCTCCCAATCCCACCTCCCCCCAGGAACCCCCAGTTTGTTTTGTGAGATTAAGAGTCATTTATGGTTTGTCTCCCTCCCAATCCCATCTTGTTTAAGTAGTTACATTTGATGCTAGTATACAGCAGGGGTCCAAGTGTGACCCCTGCGCAAATTGGGCTCCATGGATACTCAATGACCTAAATGTATATTTTACTTTTTACACAATCTGCATTCATTTCTTTCCAAGTTGCTTTACAAAGATTCATTTTGAAGCATTCACAAGAAATAGCCAATAGTGTAGAATAATACATAACCTTGAAGAGGTCAGAGAGGCTGTATGAGAAATAATGGAATAGACTTATGAGCGTGAGAGTCTGGAGGTGGTTAAACAACAACAAAAAAAGAGGACAAAACATACTTTGAATATTTGAGAAAATTTTAGTATTTTCTGAAACATGCAGCCTACGAAATGCGTATTTTTAGCATATTAGCTTTTTAATTTGAATACTTTTCAATTTAAAATCATTTCTTTAAATTATTGAAGTATAAACAAATATATCTAACTTCTGATTATTTATTCATTAGCTATAGTAAAAATGACTTTCTACCAGATATTCCACTCTAGAAACTTGAAAAATCTCTAAAATTGTTATTTTTACATAGTTGGTATCTACTGTTGAGAATATGGGTAAAAGAACTAAAGCTAAGTTATAATTCCACTCGCTATCAATATTTTGCTATTTAATATTATGGGTGTTTTCCTTTGCATCTAATTTTTTTTAAAAACCTGGGATCATATGGTAGATACTGCTTTGTAATCTGCTTTCCCTTTTAAAACAACATTGTAACATATAAGTATTTAATAAATATGTTTTTGTGACATGTTTTAAAAGCCTTGGTGAAGTTGCTTTCTCCCATAGAGGTTTTTATTTGTTCTTGGAGCCCAACAAACTCTAAATTTATTGAAATATTTTTGGACACACAGGTGATATGAACTGGAACATCAAACCAGAGCCAGGTTTGGGGTTCTGCTCTATTTACCCAGTCTCATAGAGTTAAGAAAGTTTCCTTGCTGTTTTTCTTTGAAGTGTTCTTTTCCTTTTTCTTCCCTTCACCTCCCCAACACTCTCCTCCCCTCCCCTCACTTTCCCTTTCCTTCCCTTCTCTTCCTCTCCTTTCCTTCCCTTCCCCATTCTCCCTCTGCCTATCCCTCCACTTTTTTCACTACCCTGCCCTGCTTTGTCTTCCCCTTTCCTCCCCTCTCCTTCACTTCCTTTTCTTTCCATACCCTGTTCTGCCCTCCTCACTCCACCCCTCTCCTCCCCTCACCACTCCCTTCCCTTCCCTCCCCTTCCTTTCCCCTCCCTCCCCTTCCCTTCCCTTTTCTTCCCTTCCCTCCTCTCTCTCTCTCTCTCTTAACCTCATCCTGCCTACTCTGATACCATATTCCTCTGTGGCCCAAATCCTCCAATGTGGTATCCTGCTGAACTCTTCCTTTTGGGTGGACCCTGTGCTCTATCTCCTGTCCCCATTTCTCTCACAGGGTTGAATGAAGTTCGGGTATCTGGGGTTCTGCAGAAAACCTCAGACCAAAAGAACCAAACCAAACCAAAACAGAACAAAACTGGATTTTGGCTCTTAAATATCCACTAAGTTTACTGATTTTACTTTGTTTTGGCCTCTGCATTTTCTTCCTTCTCTGCCAGCTTAGCAATGCAGGTAAAATATATATAATAATTCATTCAGGATTTGACTTCTTTAATCAAAAAGATTGTTCTCGGCCATATGACAAAAATGAAGGTCAAGAATACTTACTTTGAAAGATTAAAAATATATCACGTGTATTTTTATTCTTTCTAAAAGTAAATGATTCTTTATTTAACTGAAATATTTGTGAAATAATGGATTATATTATTTAGGATTCTGCTCCCAATCCCACTTCTGATCACCAAGAATCTAGTCATCAGTGTGTGAGGTTTTCTTTCCCCCACATCAACAAGTAATTCTGGGATACCTGCTAGATGTCCTATTAGTTAATTCAATTCTGACAACATCTATCTGGACAGAGCATCATATCCCACAGTTAAGGGTCAATCCCAAGAGTCTGCCCCATACTTCAGATGCACATTGCAAGTAGTAGGCTCCCAGACCCACAACTTATGTTCAATTTGGCTAGAAATTGGAGTTTCCCACAATCCTTTCCTTAGGTTTGATTAATGTACTAGAGCAGCTCACAGGACTCAGTGAGACACTTATGTTTACTAGTTTATTAAAGGATTGTTAAGGAGCACAGCTGAACAGCCAGATGAAGAGATACATGGGACAAGTTCTGGGAGGATTCTGAGTGTAGGAGCTTCTGTCCCTGTGGAGGTGGAGTACAGTCACTCTCTGGTATAGATGTGCTCATCAGCCTAGAATCTTTCAGAATGCCCTACTATTGGGATTTTTTTCCCCATTTTATTTATTTTTTTAGCGTAACAGTATTCATTGTTTTTGCACAACACCCAGTGCTCCATGCAAAACGTGCCCTCCCCATTACCCACCACCTGTTCCCCCAACCTCCCACCCCTGACCCTTCAAAACCCTCAGGTTGTTTTCCAGAGTTCATAGTCTCTTATGGTTCGCCTCCCCTTCCAAATTTTTTTTTTTTAATAAACATATAATGTATTTTTATCCCCAGGGGTACAGGTCTGTGAATCGCCAGGTTTACACACTTCACAGCACTCACGATAGCACATACCCTCCCCAATGTCCATACCCCCTCCCCCTCTCCCAATCCCACCTCCCCCCAGCAACCCCCAGTTTGTTTTGTGAGATTAAGAGTCATTTATGGTTTGTCTCCCTCCCAATCCCATCTTGTTTCATTTATTCTTCTCCTATCCCCCTAACCCCTCATGTTGCTTCTCCATGTCCTCATATCAGGGAGATCATATGATAGTTGTCTTTCTCTGATTGACTTATTTCACTAAGCATGATACGCTCTAGTTCCATCCACGATTTTTATGGAGGCTTCCTGAAGTAAGCATCATTCATCATTAACTCCATTTTCAGCTCCTCTTCCTTCCTTCTCTCAGAGGGGGACTACTGAAAGTTCCAAGTGTCTAATCATGGCTTATTCTTTCTGGTGGCTACCTCTCTTCCAGGAGCTCATCTAGAGTCACCTCATGAGAACAAAAGATGCTTCTAGTGCTCTTATCACTTGAGAACTTAGAAGGGTTTCAGGGGTTTTGTGTCAGAGATGGGGTCAAAGACCAAATATTAGACCAAGAGATGCTCCTGGTGCTCTTATCACTTAGAAAATTAAAAAGTTTTGTGCCAAAAATTAGGGAGATATCTAAATCTATATCTATATGTATATATAGATATAGATAGATATATTTCTATTATCTCACACAAGGTATTAGTGAAATACCTTTATAAAGCCTGTATAACATCATGATATAAATAATAATAATAATACAGCAACTATATCTTAAATACTTATGAAGTGTCAGACATATCTCTTTTTAAACTAACAGACTTTATTTTTTTGAGGAGTTAAGTTTTCAGAAATAATGGTGGAAAGTAGAGCATGTTCCCATATCCCCTCTCACTTACAACCCCCTTCTCCCATTCCCTATTATTAACACCCTGTGTTAGTATTGTATATTTGTTATAATTGTTGAGTCATTATTATTACTTTATGATTACACATATATCTTTTTTGGATCCTTTCAACAACCAGAGAAGATAGATACTATCCCCATTTCAAAAATAAGGAGACGAAGGTTGAATATTAAATCTGAATTGACTGACAGATGTATAAGAACAAGAGCTTGGGCCATTATATTCACTTTTTTCTATTTTACCTACTTTGAGAAATCCTATGTTTTAAATATCTTCTGTCTGATGAAATGTATGGTTGGTATTGTATACAGTTTTTAAAAAGATCACAATAGGAAATCATTTTTTCCCAAGATCTGATCTTTAGAACTAACATGCTTATCTTGTATGACTACTAGATTAGAAAACCAGTTGGTAGTTGTCAACGATCACAGTTGCAATGATAATTACTAATCATTTTATAAATACTATGAATATAGTATAATTTAGTTTTGTTGTTATAAGCCTTGCTATATGTCTAATGGAAACATAGATAAACATAAAAACAGCAACAATGCCCTGATTTCTTTTACAACACATCAAGTCATTAAATTCCTTTAAGTAATGTGCATTGTTCTTTTCATAACTTAAACTATTTTTCACTTATGTTTTTGTTTCATAACAACAATAGGTCTTAAAAGGCAAAGTGGACTGCCCTATCTGTAAATTAGTGCTGTGCATAATGGTAGACACAGTAAATCTATGGCTTTTATTTCTCATTTGGAAAGTCGTTTTATACCTAAAGATGAATCTAGTATAAACAATCTATATGAATAGTGGTGGTTTATATTGATTTGAATATCAGTATCAGAGCTGAGTCTATTGTATTGCAAAAAAAAATCAATATGTTGCTCTTATGGTTAAACATACATTGCATCTAATTTCAAGCGCGCTGTATATTGATGGAATCCAGGTTCTGTCATCCTTTCTCTCAGCTGTTTGGTCTCACAGTAACTCTTGCTGAATCTCTTGGCATGTTATATAATGTGGTGCAATACACCTGAAAGAAATGTGTCCAAGTCAAATCCTTTGAATGTTCTAGCACAACTGTAATTTGTTTCCTGTTATTTTTTTTAAATAATTTATTTATTTGACAGAGAGAAATCACAACTAGGCAGAGAGGCTGGCAGAGAGAGAGGAGGAAGCAGGCTCCCCGTGGAGCAGAGAGCCCAATGTGGGGCTCGATCCCAGGACCCTGGGATCATGACCTGAGCCAAAGGCAGAGGCTTCAACCCACTGAGCCACCCAGGCGCCCCTGTTTCCTGTTATTTTTAAGGTTTCAAAAGCATGACATGTTGTCATTAATTAAAAATTAATTAATTAAAATTTATTAATATAATTAATTAATTAAATTTATTAAAAATTTACTAATATAATTATATATTTGTCTTATAGTGAATGGACATCCAATACTCAAGAGAGCTAACATCCGAATTGTTGGAAAGTTAGTATCCAGATCTATAAGAGAAAGGAAAATGAGGCATTTATCACGAGAAGTAGAATAATGTTCCAATACAATTTTTATTATCTTAAGAGTTGAACCTTTCTACCCAAAGGTATTATGTTAACCTCGGCCATGGATTAATTATGTATCACCAGGAAAAAAATAACAAGCATCTCTGGACATCAAAGAAAAGATTTCAACAAGTCAGTTCATAATTTCTAAATATCTTTGGATGAACCGTTCATTGGATCTTTTTCATTAAAAGCTACTGTTTTATCATACTGAAGTTGAAACCACCTAGCATCAAGTATTCCTTTCATTGGACTTTAATTTCTTGTGTTCCATTACCAATAAATGCCATGAAGAAACTTCAAGACTTTTATTTCTAAAAATGCACTTAACTTTTTTGGAAAAGGTTTCTCAAAATGTGTTTTAAATGATATGATTTTATTAATGTAGTCATATATTATTTTTCCCTATTTTCATTCCTCACTCTAGTGAAAAACTGGAAGTCAGTCTACAGTGTTCCTGAATTACCTGCCTTAGTTCAGAAAGGATTTGAAACACAGTGGCTAACACTAGTTCCTTAAGAATCTTGAGTTTAACTTTTTTAAATTTTATTTTATTTATTTGACAGAGAGAAATCACAACTAGACAGAGAGGCAGGCAGAGAGAGAGGAGGAAGCTGGCTCCCCGCGGAGCAGAGAGCCCGACGCGGGGCTCGATCCCAGGACTCCGGGATCATGACCTGAGCCGAAGGCAGAGGCTTTAAACCACTGAGCCACCCAGGCACCCCATTAACAAATAACATATTTGTTTCAGAGGTACAGTTCTGTGGATCATCAGTCTTAAGCAATTCACAGCACTCACCATAACACATACCCTCCCCACTGTCCATCCCTCAGCCACCCCATCTCTTGAGTTTAATTGTATCTGCCCATCAATCCCTCTCTCCCCCATCCCCTACTTCTATGAATGGGGTTGGAGAACCAAGTGAAGGATAGTTGAAGGAACAGACCCTATACCTAACAAGGAGACTAGATATGAATAGAGGCAGGAACTATGTGTGTTTCATTTTTTCAGTTCTTACCTCTGCTCTATTACTTCTATAATTGACTCTGGTTTAAGACTAAAATCTCTCTCAGGCTACCTTATGCAATGGAGTTTACTGTAGAATCCATATGAAAGTTATTAGAATAAAATCTTTAGAAAAGCCAGTTACAAGAATCACATTAAGTCATGGTCTCACCGAAACCAGAACCAAGCTGGATTAAAAAACATGCTGATCCTCTAGCCAGAAAATGTTTGCAGTAAAACATTTGAAGTGGGGGATGGTGGTCGAAAGTGATGATGAACTAAAATGTAGACATTAGTGTATTTATGAAATTAAATTATCCATATTCTCTTTTGGTAATTCAGGGGGTTTCATTTGAAGAAAAAATCTTTTCTTCCTTTCAAAACTTTCAGTATTGAAAACTGGGAAGTGCACAGTAAAAAAAAAAAAAAAAAAAAAGAAAAAAGAAAAAAAAATCACATGAGTTGAGTTCCAGTATGATACCAGATTATCAGTCTGCTCCTTTTTATTTATTTATTTGACAGATCACAAGTAGGCAGAGAAGCAGGCAGAGAGAAGGAAGTAGGCTTCCTGCTGAGCAGAGAGTCCGATGTGGGGCTCAATCCCAGGATCCTGGGATCATGACCTGAGCCGAAGGCAGAGACTTTAACCCACTGAGCCACCCAGGTGCCCCAGCCTGTTCTTTTTTACAGCATTATTGGGATAAAACTTTGGCTAGATTTCTGCTACCACTATTCAAAAAAAAATTGGGAGGAAAAGTATGGAATTATAATGAAAGGTAACTACAAAATAAAATACAGGAATTCTAATGAGTGTTGCATAATGAGTTTCACTAATTCAAATGGCAAATATATTTATAACAGAAAGCAATGAATATAAAAATATCTACATTATAAAAGTAAAATATAAAAATTAAGTTATGATTATGACAATTAGGGACAGGAAATAGTTTATTTTTCCTTTAACAGTGTGATGATTATTCTTGCCTCCTATTTCCAACATTTGACTATTGTTCTTGATTTTCAGCAAACTGAGGGCTACTGAATGTCTTTTCAAGGTGTGATCCTGCATTAAAGTTCAGTGACAATAAGTGACTCTAGGGCCACAGAAGACAGGGTAAGGTCAGGGAAAAGAAGCCTTCACTTCTCAATAGTCAGTTTCTATATAAAAATTGGCACTTGGTGCTCATCAAAGAACAAGAAATATTGGATATGCTCTAAATGTCCATTGTGTTTTTGAGCCAACTACCTGATGGAAGTCATCACTTATATGTAAATGAACTGTCAATGGCTTGCCACTGTTGGCAGTCACTGGACTGTGAAGGGTATGTCTTAATAAGAACCAAAGCTCTTCACAGATTTTGATTTACTGGAAATAAAATAGAAAAGTCCTCTGAGACTACAAAGGACACTTGTTTCAGATAAAACGTCTAGACAGTAGCAATATATTTAGGGCTTTTATTATAGCAAAACTGCAAATTAGGATGGAATGGTGAGAAAGTCCCTGTGACCCAGCTGAGTTCTAAAACACTGCTTCTGACTAGAGTAATACAATCTTTAAAACAGCTAAACCAAATTAAATTAAAGTGCATTAAGAAAAAAAATCCAGAAACACGGAAAAGTCAAGATTCAGTTTTGTTGCCTCTCTTAAGTCATCTCTGTCTTATATTTTACGCTTTCTTAGGAGTCTATATTTTTCTTAATAAATCCAGCTATTAAAATAATCATGCTACTAGGATCCCACAACATGGACTACCTCTCAGAAAAGCCAGATTTCAGGGGATTCTTCCTTGTCTATCCATTCCTTTTCCCATGTCTATCCATTCCTTTTCCCAACTTTCATTCCAAAACACACAACTGCAATACTTGAATTCTCTGTAACTATGAATATTCTTATTAATGCTATTAATAAGAATCATATATTAAATTTGAAAAATGCTTTGATATTTGCAGTATACTTCTGCATAAATATTGAATGATGGAAACTCTATCAGTGTGAAAAAACAATGAAAGAAGACAATGCAGGTGACACAAACTTTAACACTTCAGGAAGTGAATCGGCTCCAGAGAACTACAAAATGGGGTAGAAGGCGAGAGGCTTTTCCAGGATAAAGAATAAAGAAGAGAAAAATAGGAGATATTAGCTGGGGCTACATTGTCAGCCTTGTTGGGGTTGGAAAGGAATAAGGAAAAAGTATGAGCCAGACTTGGCTTGGCATTTGGGGATTGGCTGACTGCATACACTGTTTCTCTGGTCTGGTGGAGCATTTACAGGGACACAAAAGTTATCTAAGTTCCAGTTGCTGACTTGGCAGCCCAGGCGAGAGCAGCTCCATCTTGGGCCTAGAAATTTCTTTTGACAGCAGGTAGACCAAACTTTTATATTAATTACTTTCTTCCAAAGCACACTATGTTAAAGAAGTGTATCAATCAGGGTTGGTTACCAGCTTTGGAAAGCAATATTAAAAATCCCATTGGTTTAAAGTAATAGTATCTTTTTTGCTTGCTTCACCGGCCAGCCTAAGGCAGCAGGGCCTCTGTCCCGTGCAGTCTTCCAGAGAGTCAGGCTTCTTCCGTCTTAATAGCCTCGCCACTTTTTAGGCCAATACTGCAGTCTTCACATCCAGGCAGGAGACAAAAAGAGAGTGTGGAGAAAGCATAGCCCCTTCTTAACCACTTCAGTCTGAACTTGGAACACATCTCCTCTGTTCACATTCTGTCAGAGACAACTTGTTACCTGGTCCCACTGAAATTCAAGGGCACTAGGAAATGTAGTCTATTTGATATTCAAAAAGAGAATATACCCCCTTGCTGCTAAAGGGATTAAATTACATTCCTCATTATTTTAGGGAACAAGAAAACTTTCAAATGCCTTAACTTGGATGGTCATCATTCTGGTTTAACTTTCTATTTATAAAAGTATCCAAATAATCTAGATGTTTTTAATTTTCAGTATTGTGATGTTAATCCCTCATAAATTCATCAAGAATCCTGCAAACATCTACCATCAATTTAAAGGGGAAAACTTTTTTTTTTCCATTTCTCACGTATGTGTTTTTATCTTTCCTATAATTAAAGAACTTTGGGTTTTATTTTTGTTTTGGTTTTGTTATTCAAATAAAAATCATGTCAAGTAATTTTCAGGATTATGTTGATAGGAGCCATTCTTCTTATATAAAAGCCCACTCATTTCCAGTCTGGAGAAATAGGCTACCGGAAGTGAATACATGCAGAGCCAATGGAGGGAGACACAGAATTGTACCATCTCCAAACCTTTCTCTAAAAATAATCAAGAAATACAATAAAATGGTGTGGGACTGACTTGTCATTTGAGAAATAATTATTCATTTTATTCCAATGGGAACAATATTGAAGAATTAAAAATTTTCTTTCTGGGGTGCCTGGGTGGCTCAGTTGGTTGGATGTCCAACTCTTGATTTTGGCCATGATCATGGTCATGATCTCAGTCCAGGGATTGGCCCACTCTAGGCCCTGCACTGGGCCTGGAGCCTGCTTAGGGTTGTCTCTCTCCCTCTGTCCCTCCCACCATCCCTCTTCTCATTCTCTGTCTGTTTCTCTCTCTAAAAGAAAGGGAAAAAAACCCAAATATTCTCATTCTAAAAGATTTTTAAACAGCTAAGAGAAAAGACAAACATGAAATGTAAAGAACCAAAATTCTAAAGTTTGCTGAAAGTTGAACAATGTGGTAGCTGAAGCCTCCTCCCTTCAAAATTGCTCTTTCTGGAATTAATACTGAAACATTCAAGTTTGGGGGTTATTAAGCATATTTCACATTAGACTCTAATTTGTGTCTCCTCCAATTTTTTTTTGAGCCGTCTCTACACATTTGGCTAGTATTTTACATTGTTAAATACACTTTTCCAATATAATAGTAATAGTAATAATGACAATAATAATAGCAACAATGATAATGCCAAAACTCTATTTTCAGTCTCCCCATACAAAATTTTGCTTTGGCAATGAG
Organism: Meles meles; assembly: GCF_922984935.1. NCBI lineage: Eukaryota > Metazoa > Chordata > Mammalia > Carnivora > Mustelidae > Meles > Meles meles. The sequence continues at coordinate 145,599,584 of NC_060067.1, forward strand.
TTGGGCAAGGGTGAAGAGCAAGTGCAAAGCACTTATCTTGCTAGACTACCTCACAGCAGTGAGCTGGCCTGGTTGTTCTAAGGTTAGTGGCTGTAGGGTAGCTTCCTGATTCAGAGCTTCCTGATTTGGGCAAACCTGTTACTGAGGTGATACAAAGACTGACTCATGAAACTCTTGCAATCTGTTTCTTCTGCAATGCCAACAATTTTTTCAGTTGTCTGTCTCTCTTAATAAATCTTTCTGATAAGTATAGTTCCTGTTGCCCTGTTGTCTGAAACTGAGAACCTGACCCATATATTTTCCTTCCTTCCTTTTTTCCTTCCAGTCTTCCTTTCTTCCATTTCTCTTTCCTTACTAATGCTAGTCAATAAAGATTCTACCAATATAAAGGTATTTAAGAGTTCAGATGTATTTTTCAAATTGAACATTCTGGATGTACTACATAGGCATAAATGCCAGATATACAATCTCCTAACATGTCACATTGTCCTAAGCAATCCCAGTTCCACATTTCCCCTGAATATAACTGTAGCTTCATCCTCACTGAAATCATATTTGATAGCTTCAATGGTATTCCTATAAGTAATTCTCTATGGAAGAAAAGACAAGGATATCAGAAAAGTAACTTTATTTTTGATAGAAGGATGATAATTTGATGAAACTCTAGAAGCTTGACAGTTGCTTATAATCCACAAAAATGAAAGGGATGGAATAGGCTGAAATTTATCAATTTAATCTTTCTGCATTTTGACATGAATATTAAAGACTAAAGTATTTGTAAATGTAGTCCTGTTTCAATGATGATATAATGGTTAGTCTGAAAGTAGAATCCCTCATATAGTTAGATGACTAATGGAACAGACATTTTGGGACTCTGTAATATGTGAAATATGGCTTTAAGAAAAACTGAGATTGCCTTATGCAAATATAGGTCCTACATATTTTCATTGTAAACCAAGATATCAGGCTAATCTGTAAAAGAGACTGAAAATATGTCTTTGAATCATCATTGGAACTTCAGAATCTTAAATAGGTGATATTCTTGATAAAAGTGTGAGTTTATTTATAACACTCCCTTATAGTAAAAGAAAAATATCATAACCAAAAAAACCAACCAAACAAAAAAACCCTGTGAACATAAAAATGGAACTATTTTATAGAATTGAGTCACTGGAGCAGACGTTACTTAAATGGTCCAAAGCCCTCTTAAGTGGAGGGTGAAGTGAGGGCATACAGCAATTTAGTGTCTGAGCCGGGATTGGCATAGGATCTTGTGATTCCAGGCCAGTCTTCTTTATCCATTTCCTTCTTACCTCCCAGAAGGAAAAATGAGGATAATTCTTCTAGAAAGAAGTATCCACAATCCAGGCCGGAACCAGGCAACATCACAAACTATAGGCGTCCTGTGTGACCGATGCCTCCTTCTGACTTCTCTGATCTCCCTTCTCCCACATAAAAAATCTCCCTGCTGTCCTTGCTAGCATCCTTCTTTTCCTCACACTTTAGAATAGGTTAGCTAATTTGATCAATTAAATTAGTTCAAGGTGTTAATGGAGCCTAATGGCTTCATGTATTACCTTGTTTGCATTTTAACAAGGCCTGTCAACTGCCTGTGAGTGACTAATGCTGGGAGCTTCCGACTTTGTGCAAACCAGTTGAGGGGCATGCTGGTAACACTTATGTCATGATTTACCACTAACTTCACTGAACACAAAAAAATCCCTATTAGATATTTTATTTTGTGTGTTTGTTATGACCAATACTAAGTGATCCGTCCTCCTCGAACGAATCTTGTGACCCAATGATTGTATCAATATGATATATTGTTTCAGGTTCTATAAATGGGAAGTCCTTGTTGAATCTTGACTCCCAGGCTAGCCGATAAAAATTCTCGGAGCTAAAGCTCAAAGAATTAGATTTCTTAAAAAAGTCATGTTTTTTATGTAAGATAGTTAGCCAGTTCCTTTCTCTTCAAGACATTCCCTGGATTTGCCCTTTCTTTTTCACTTTCACATTCATTTTGCTAGACTAGGACCTTATCACTTCAAATCTAGACTTCTTAATATGTCTCTAAATTGTCTCCAATAACAGTGTCCCATTCTCCAATCCACCTAGCAATGCGTGGGCCTTCTACTCAGGTGTCTTATACATCCTTGTTCATGACTTTCTAGACCTTCAGCTGAAGTTCAGGTCTTTACCCCTGTGTTCAGAGCTCCTTGCAGTACACTGCCTTTTTGCCTTGTCTGCTGACCACCTAAAGAAAGCCTCCTCCATTAGTTCACCTCTCCCATTTTCTCCTTGTTGCTTGAAATTTAGCCAGTCATCTAGATAACCAGTCCTAGAGCTACCTTTTCAGAACTTTCCTAGAAAACGGTCATCTTTAGTGCTTTTATGCCCTTCTGCCATAATGAATTTGTCTACACCATTTACTTCTGTTCTTGATAATGTTATTTTGCACTGATATATACTCGTCTCAATGAGTTGTTTCATGTGCATAACTTTTAACTCACCAGAAAAAGAAAAAAAATAAAAAGGCTCCTGAGAGCAAAGATTATACTATATCCCTAAACCTAACACAAGTTTTTGAGAAATGTTCATTGAATGAAGAGGATTTATACCCGACTGCCCAATCAAGCTGAACACACTGAGACATGAAACACTTCACACTTTGATCCTGCACCATATACTGGCAAGTATATAGATGGTAGCAGGTCACACAAAGGCTGATGAAAAAATGTTTTATCTAAACTGAGACAATTGTGAGAGTAAAAAGGGCACCAAAAATAACTAAAATTATTTTTTCCCACAAAATTTCTAATTTTATTATATTGGAGCTATAAAATAATTCTATTAAAAACTATTCTCAAAAATAAAATTCTTACTTAAAAATAGCATACATCTACATGCCTTAATGCAATATACAAAAGCATTCTTTTATTGATTATTTGAACATTAAAAAGAAGATATGGTCAGGGGTGGGAGGTTGGGGCAACCTGAGGGTTTTGAAGGGTCAAGGGTGGGAGGTTGGGGGAACAGGTGGTGGGTAATGGGGAGGGCAAGTTTTGCATGGAGCACTGGGTGTTGTGCAAAAAGAATGAATACTGTTACGCTGAAAAAATAAATAAAATGGAAAAAAAAAAAGAAGATATGCAGCATAACTGTTCTTGGTATTGTTAGCAGAGCCTTAGGGTATGGGAGCACCTGGCACTAGGGGTCCCAAACAAACCAGGTTGGGCCACTTGCCACTGACAAAATCTATAAAGGCAGAAACACCAATGGTGGTGAAACAAGAAAGGAATTTAATCCAGTGAGGCCCACACCGGGAAAGAAGACTAGTGTCCCAAGAACTATCTCCAAGGTGCTGTGACTACGGCTAAATTTATACAGGAAAAACAGGGAACAAAGATGGATGGGTATAGGCAGCTGAGCAGCAAAGGTTAGGTTGATCATTGTCTTGGGGTCAATCACACAGGGTCTTGTTGGAATTAGGGCAGCTTTATTTCTTGAGGGGATAGTTTCAGTTCCCATCACTGGTTGTTTTGTCCTCTGGGTCCCTTGCCTGAGTTAACAGGTAAGCTGGAGGGAAAAACAAAGCAATTAAGAAGAATAAGTCAGGCTGAAGGTAAAATGGTGTCAGTCAGGACAATACTGGATCCTCCTCCAGTGTTAATTCACATTTTGAAATCACATACTTTAAGGAATTAGCAGTAGCTCTTTAATGCAATACCATTTGTATTTCTCTCAAATATGGTCTCATTTCATAAAACTGCCTGATATAGACTTCTAAGTTGCATTTTATGGTTAACAAATTTAAAATGGACACCTTCTATTGAATCTTCTCTGTATATTATACTAGTTTTTTCAGTGTTCCAGAATTCATTGTTTATGCACCACACCCAGTGCTCCATGCAATCAATACTTGCCCTCCATAATACCCACCACCAGGCTCACCCAACCTCCCACCTCCCTCCCCCTCCAAAACCCTCATTTAGTTCCTCAGAGTCCACAGTCTTTCAGGGTTCATCTCCCCCTCCTTATTTTTAATTGAAAGAGCACTAAAAATGCCAAGGTATCTGGTAAACTCAGAGTAAATTCTGCTAAATGGAGAACATTCTCAAGCATAAAATTTTTTGTATTAGCATATATAAATATTTCAACCCCCAATATTTTCACAGATATTCATAGTTAGCCTCCAGTTAGAGTCCATTCTTTAATATTTTTACATGAAAAAGCGTATCAAATATGTTAAGATGATTTTTTTAATGTTTTATCAATTTTAGATGGTATAAAATTATAGGCATTTTGTCAGTTTCATTGCATCCCAGAGCATAACTTATTCAATTAAATTTTAGAGCTCCAATAACATGGTGTTCCTACCAGTCGAGATACTCCAAAGCAAAACTCTGCAATTTCAGAATTAAATCTTATATATCATTTAAGTTACTCTTGCTTTTATATGAGTAAATGTCAGTGTCCTCCTGTTTTCCCATAGAGTGCAAATCAATACAATCTTTCAAAGATAGCATTTTTGACAACCCCCTTTGTTGAATATTTTTAGTAAAGATTTCATATAGATTTTGAAGTAAATGAAGAACATCTAGAGGACTCACAAGCATTGATTTACAAAGTGGTTCTTTAAAAACAAAACATTTCTTAAATCAGGTTGATGATGGGCAGCAGTGAGAGAAAATACATAGGGCTATGCTGAAATATGGCTTCAGTTTCAATCTTGTCTTCATCCCACAAACTTTGTAATATGGTTATTCTAACTCAGGTCACCAGTGTGTGTGTGTGTTTGTGTGTGTGTGTGAAATCCCACAATCACAGCTTCTATTTCAGAATACTACAGCTTCTGTGTTTGCAGTTTGAATTAGGTGTGTACTACAACCAATTCCAAGAATACTTCTGCCCCAAATATTTCTTAATTTTGTAAGGGCATTTTTTTTTTACCATTATCCCATTCTTCACAAAATGCATATTGATATTATCCCTGCAAAAGCAGAGCTCTATTTTCAATGTTGAACTTTTTAACTTAATTTACAAAAGCACTTAAAAAATAGCAAATGCCTCACTTTTGAGAGAATGAAATACCAAAAAAGGTTTAATTCCATGAAACATAAAAAATCATACTATTTTTGCAATTATCTTTCCTGATATTTCCCTTTATAAGATCTGATGATATTTACATAATACACCTTGTATATAGTTTCTTTCTGCTAATAGAGTTAATACATTAATAGATATAATTTTTTTTTATTTTATTTATTTATTTATTTATTTATTTTTCAGCGTAACAGTATTCATTCTTTTTGCACGACACCCAGTGCTCCATGCAAAATGTGCCCTCCCCATCACCCACCACCTGTTCCCCCAACCTCCCACCCCTGACCCTTCAAAACCCTCAGGTTCTTTTTCAGAGTCCATAGTCTCTTATGGTTCGCCTCCCCTCCCCAATGTCCATAGCCCACTCCCCCTCTCCCAATCCCACCTCCCCCCAGCAACCCCCAGTTTGTTTTGTGAGATTAAGAGTCATTTATGGTTTGTCTCCCTCCCAATCCCATCTTGTTTCATTTATTCTTCTCCTATCCCCCTACCCCCCCATGTTGCTTCTCCATGTCCTCATATCAGGGAGATCATATGATAGTTGTCTTTCTCCGATTGACTTATTTCACTAAGCATGATATGCTCTAATAGATATAATTTAACTTGGAGATCATGTAAAAGAAAACTTGGATTTGAAAATAAGCAAAATTCCATTTAGTAATGAATCTAAATGAATGTTCTGCTTCTTGGTGTTATGGTTAAAGGCATCATCTGAGTCTGTACATGTTAAGTCATCATCTTTGGGCATAGTCTTCTTAAAATAACTACTGGAAAACATTTTGAGAAACTCCATCCCTAATTTTTTTTTTTCATTTCATTTTATTTTATTTCTTTTTGGTGTTCCAAAATTCATTGTTTATTATGCACCACACCCAGCGTTTCATGCAATACGTGCCCTCCATAATGCCCACAACCAGGCTCACCCAAACCCCCATCTTCTCCCCTCCAAAACCCTCAGTTTGTCTCTCAGAGTCCACAGTCTCTCATGGTTTGTCTCCCCCTCCAATTTCCCCCAACTCACTTCTCTGCTCCATCTCCCAGTGTCCTTCGTATTATTCCTTATGCTCCACCAGTCAGTGAAACCATATGATAGTTGACTCTCTGCTTGACTTATTTCACTCAGTATAAACTCTTGAAGTCCCATCCATGTTGATACAAATTTGTGTATTCATCCTTTCTGATGGAAGCAGAATACTCCATTGTTTATATGGACCATATCTTCATTATCCTTTCATCTGTTGAAGGGCATCTTGGTTCTTTCCACAGTTTGGCAACTGTGGCTATTGCTGCTATGAACATTGGGGTACAGATGGCCCTTCTTTTCACTAACATCTGTATCTTTGGGGCAAATACCCAGTAGTGCAATTGCAGGGTCATAGGGTAGCTCTATTTTTAATTTCTTAAGGAATATCCACACTGTTTTCCAAAGTGGCTGTACCAACTTGCATTCCCACCAACAGTGTAAGAGGGTTCTGCTTTCTCCACATCCTCTCCAACATATGTTGTTTACTGTCTTGTTAATTTTGGCCATTCTAACTGGTGTACGGTAGTATCTCAAAGTGGTTTTGATTTTAATCTCCCTCATGCCTAATGATGAACATTTTTTCATAGGTCTATTAGCCATTTGTATGTCTTCTTTGAAGAAGTGTCTGTTTATGTCTTCTGCCCATTTTTTGATGCGATTATCTGTTTTGTGTGTGTTGAGTTTGAGGACTTCTTTCCAGATCTTGGATATTAGCCCTTTGTCTATAGTGTTATTTGTAAACATCTTCTCCCATTCCATGGGTTGCCTCTTTGTTTTGTTGACTGTTTCCTTTGCTGTGCCGAAGATTTGATCTTGATGAAGCCCCAAAAGTTCATTTTTGCTTTTGTTTCCTTTGCCTTTGGAGTCATCTATTTGACAGACAGAGAGAGGGAGAGTGAGAGAAAGATAGTGAGAGAGAGAGCCAAGCAAGGGGAGCATAAAAGGAGAGGGAGAAGCGGGCTGCCTACTGAGCAAGAAGCCTAATTCACGACTTGATCCCAGGACGTTGGGATCATGACCTGAGCTAAATACAGATGCCTAACTGACTGAGTCACCCAGGTGACCCTCAGTCCTTAATTTTTAATGGGATGTCAAATATTTCTTGAGTTGATGGCTATTAAAGTATATTTGTTGCAAAATGTTACCATATAAGATATGGGTTAACAACTACTTTACAGGTATACTAGGCATGAACAAAGAAGTAAATACATTGTATATAATGAGTTAAGTTTCTCACTTTCTGAGAAGTTACAAATAAGCAAAGTGTAATGTTTTAGAATAAAATATTCTAAATTCTAGAATAAGCTCTAATAATAATATTGAATTTTAACCCTAAGGTTAAAAAAAATTGTGAGTCCATAATAATATATAAATGATTGAATAAATAAATGGGAGAAAACATATGCTACCAAAATAAGTATAAATTATAAAGCCACTCTTTGCTCTTTATTGTTGACTGCTCAGTCTCCATTTCCTATACGCATTTCATATACACCTAACCTATTTGCCATATTTCTTCCTTACTCCACCGACTCAAGGTCTGGAAACTCAGTGCATCTTGGAAACCCTGACGGGGGCTAGAGCACAACTGTCTGGTATACCATGTAATCAGCCGGGGCGGTGGCATCAAATATATCCCCCGCCCAATTGCAGGAAACCTTTCACAACGTGTGCGTATGTCATATCATCACTTTGTACACTTTAAATACATTACAATTGTGTTTGTCAATTATACCTCAATGAGGCTGGGAAAATACTACTAGAAGCCAGGATATTGCTAAAACTAATCAAGTGAGTTTAATTTACATTTCTATTTCCAAGACCAATGGTAACAGCTTCCACCCTTATGAGCATCCTTAGTAAATAAAAATATACTCAACCCCTCTCCTCCACCAAAAAAAAAAAAAAAAAAACCCAAAAAACCTTTCTCTACTGTAACTGCATACCAAAAGAAGTTGTTGTCTCTTGCTGCTATTGTTAGCACACACTTTGCTTTACCAGGGAATACTCTGCATTTTGTCTTTGAAGGGAAGATGTAAATTGTATTATTTATGAAAAAGGTTTGGAAAAGAGAGATGGGTCATTGAAGACTGATTTCCTAAATTAACTTCATGCTGAATAAGACTATTCGCTGCTCGTAAACATCACATACTGCTAGATGATTACTACGACAGAAGTTGAAAGTGCACAGGGGAGTTTTACCACACTAATTCTGGTTTATTTTTAATGTAATTATTAAAATGAATACTTCAGTAAAAAATGAAAAATCTGGGGAAAATGCTAACTGGATTGGAAGCTGAAACAATAGGTATCAGTCAGCACTGTTTTGAGCAAACTAGAATGTGTGGTCATCTTAATTATAAAATGGAGACTGAATCAGTTCCAAGGATGAATTGTTTGTCCTTTTGAAAAATGCTAAAGCTTTTAGCCAAGAACATGCACTTTTCAACTTGCCACAGCCCTCCTTCCTGTGTCTATTTACTCTACAAAGTGATTTCATCAATTATTTGAGTAGAATTGACATCTTTATAATATTCTCATTCATAGTCATGGTACTAGTTCAGGTGAGATGGAGGAAAGACCCTTAAATAACTGTCAGCTGGTGACTGCCTCGTGGCAGCTGGATGGTGGCAAATAAGTCACAGAACCTCATCACATGAAGTCACTGAGCCTGTGATGGAGCAAGACTAAAACAAGGCAATTACCTAATGACACAGACAAAAATAAGGACACCATACAAACCATAAAGATGACCTAACATACCATTCCCAGATAACCTGTGAATGTTGCTTATTTGCCAGTGATAAAATTATTTCTTTGTTTCTCATACCTCTTAAAGTTAAGATCTCCAGTAACCCACAATCCCCAAGTAATTAGCTCTACTTTCTGACATCATCCAGTCCAGACCAAACCCTCGGGTCCTTAAGGTCTCTCCCAAACCACCAACATAAGCCTAAATCCTGTCAAAAGCCCCAATTTACATCCTCTTCTCACTGCTCCCCATGACATGCAGTTTTACTTGCTGAGCTAAGTAATCAGGAGAATTGACAGTCCATTTGAAGCCAGGTAGTTCTAATGGTCTTTGTATTTGTGTCTTAGATGTAGGTCTTCAATGTCCTTAAACAATGGCTTGAGGGGCGCCTGAGTGGCTCAGTCAGTTAAGCAGCTGGCTCTTGATTTCGGCTCAGGTGATGATCTCAGCATTCTGAGATCCAGCCCCACTCTGCTTAGTGGGGAGTGTGCTCGAAGATACTGTCTCTCCCTCTCCCTCTGCTCCTCCCATCGCTCCTTATCTCTCGAGTAAATAAATAAATCTTAAAAAAAAAAAGTTTGAATTTGGGGATTGTTAGGAGTTGAATTGTGTCCTCTGCAAATATTTGTTGAAATCTTAACCCCCTTAATCTTAACTTCTTATTTCTTTTTTAAAAAGATAAAAAGAAAATTTTATTTGAGGGGGTGGAGGGTCAGAGGGAGTGAATCTTTAAGCAGACCCTCTACTAAGCACCAAGCCCAATGTGGGGCTCAATCCCACAACCCAAAAGATCATGACCCAGGTTGAAATCAAGAGTCAGATGCTTAACTAACTGAGCCAATCAGACATCCCTTAACTTCATATTTTCAAAGCACCCAAAATGTGATCTTACCTGGAAATAGGGTCATTACAGATGTAATTAGTTAAAGTCATAAAGGAATAGAGTGGGACAGTAATTCAGTATGATTGTTCTTATAAGAAGACAGCCATGTGAAGACACAGATATGTAGGGGAAGCACCATGTGTAAATGGAGGCAGAGATTGGAGGTATGCAGCACAAACACAGAACATCCCAGGCGACCAGAATCTGGAAGAAGCAAAGAATCCTCCCTTTGAGAGTTTAAAGCGTATGTATGGCCCTGCCAATATCATGATTTCAGACCTCTAGGGTCCAGATCCTTGAGAGTTTCTGTTATTTTGAGCCACGTAGTTTGTTACTTTGTTAAGGTGGCTGTAGGAAATAATACGAGCCTACGTATTTTTGTTAGGTGTTTTCCTAGGCACCTTATAATTTTGTTGCTATTATAATCAGTATCATTTCATTGGTTATTTGTATTTACTTTATGTATTGAATATAGTAAAACATGAACATTCTTTTTGATCTTTTATATATTAACCTATCTAAAACCTTGCTGAACCTTATTGTGAGCTCTAAATGTTGTTTAGAAATTATCATACAATCCCTTTTTATTGATAAATGTGCTCTATACAAATAATTGTTTTATTTATTCTTTTTGTTGTTGTTTTTTAAGATTTTATTTATTTATTTGCCAGAGAGAGAGAGAGCACAAGCAGGGGAAGTGGCAGGCAGAGGGAGAGAGAGAAGTCTCCTAACTGAGCAAGGAGTCTGATGCAGGACTCCTGGGATCATGATCTAAGCAGAAGGCAGATGCTTAACTGACTGAGCCACCCAGGCGTCCTTGTTTTATTTATTCTTTACCAGTCTTTATGTATTTATTTATTTTTCTGCCAGCTTTTCCTTGGCTAGGAACTTTAGTACAATGATGAATAATGATGAATGATGACTGAGAGTGGACCACACTACTTTATTCATGATGAATAAGCATATTTCTTAAAATTTACTCTCTATATGTATTTTTTCCTTAAGTAGTTCTTCATTTGTCATGTTAATGTTGCTATGTGAATTACATTGCTGTATTTCCTTTCCCCCTTTTTTTTTAAGACAGAGATCATGCATGTACACAAGAGGGGGAAGGCGCAGAGGGAGAGTGAGAAAGAATCCCAAGCAGGCTCCATGCTCAATGCAGAGCATGACATAGAGCTCAATCTCATGACCCTGAGATCATCACCTGAGTGGAAATCAAGAATGGGGCATTCAACTGGTGGAGCAACCCAGGCACCCCTGCAGTAGTTTCTGATGTTAAATCATTCTTGAGTTCCTACGAGAAATCCTCCTTGGTTATAAAGTATTTATTAAACACTGCTGGATTTGATTTATAAAAATTGTGTTTAGGAATTTTTCATCTATGTTACCACATGTGACTATTTGTAATTTTGGATTTTCTTGAATTCTCCATCAGGTGCATTAGCTTCCTGACATAAATTTGTTAACCACCCCCAATTCTATTATGTGAAACTTTTTATATGGGATCGGATTTGAAATTAATAAAATGATACTATAAAATTGCCTCAAGGGACACCTGGGTGGTTCAGTACCTTGGGCATCTACCTTTGGCTTGGGTCATGATGTTGGGGTCCTGGGATTCCTACCGGCTTCTGGCTCTCTGCTTAGTAGGGAACCTGCTTCTCCTTCTCCCTCTGCCCTTCCCTCCTGCTGTGCTCTCTCTATCTCTCTCACACTAAATAAAATAAAATAAAATAATAAAATAAAATAGCCTCAGCTTACTAATAGCTTTTTTTTTGAGGGAGAAATTGTAGACGTCCATTTCATTTTTTAAAATAGGTATTAGGTGGGGGTTTTTTGTTTGTTTTTTGTAAGTTACTTTTGGTAATTGACATTGACAAATTTGCAATGTCCTGGCAAAAAGTTGTCTTCAGAATTTGCTACTATTTGTAAAATATCTATTGCATTTATGGCCATATTCTTCCTTTCCTTTCTATATTAATGTTTATTTGTACCAACTCTTAATAATACCTACCACATAGAGTTCCTGTGAGGATTAAACAAATTAAAGTAATGTAAAATGTCCACATCAACCTTGCCAGAGGTTACTAGTCTTTTTAAGAAACAACCTGAGGGTTTTGAAGGGTCAGGGGTGGGAGGTTGGGGGAACAGGTGGTGGGTAATGGGGAGGGCACGTTTTGCATGGAGCACTGGGTGTTGTGCAAAAACAATGAATACTGTTACGCTGAAAAAATAAATAAAATGGAAAAAAAAGAAGCATTCTATTACTTTTGTGATTATATATACATTTTTTATTTCATTATTGTCTGCGCTTGTCTCTTTTATTTCCCTATTTCTGCTTTCTTACATATAATCTGTTTTTCTTTTAATAGCTTCTGTAGCTAATTTGTTTTTAATACCTCTTGGTTTTAGAATAATTGCATTTGTCTAAAATTTCTATCTAACCAATACTTTAGCTCTATCTATTGGGTTTGACATGTAATATTTCTATGGTATTCATTGTAAATATTTTGTAATTTTAATTTTTAATCTTTAACAATAAATTTAGATTATTATAGTAATTCAAAGCTATGATATGATTTTAAAAAACTCACTTCACATTTTAGACTGTTGAATTTGGAATTATCTCTAACATTTTGTGTTTTCCATTTATTATGCTTTTCCTTTGCTGATTTTTCTCCTATCTGCCTTCTGTTATATCAATTTATTACTGGCTTATTGCCTTTACAAATATTAACATATATACTTGAATACATTTTTCTATCAGAGTCTAAAGTTTTCATTACTTCTATTCCCCTGCATGAGAAATAACATTTAGTAAGTTTAACTCTTCATTGTCTAGAATTTACTTTTAGAATTCTAGATTTGTACATATTTTGACCTAAAAAATAATAATTTTTATAGCAAATACTTTGTTAATGTTTGTGGTATTTTTCTTTCTGGATTAAATTTTATTCTTGCTAACTTGTACCCATTAATAGTTTCTCCAATTAGGTCCTATGGGTAGTAAATTCTGTTATGTGTTGAATATCTGAAATATCTTCACTTATCTCTCCTTTGAGTGGTATTTAAGCTTAATCTAGAATTTGAAATTGGAAATTATTTTCCTTCAGTAGTTAGAAGATATTTTTCTGTCTTCTACCTTTCATTCTTGCTGATGAGATCACTGTTCTAGGTCTGTCATTCCTTTGTAGGTAATATATTTTTTTTTTTTCCTTCCTTTAATTCTTTTTTTTTTTTCCCTTTTTATTTATTTTTTCAGCGTAACAGTATTCATTCTTTTTGCACAACACCCAGTGCTCCATGCAAAACGTGCCCTCCCCATCACCCACCACCTGTTCGTAATATTTTTATTTTTCTCAAAGGCTTATAAGATTCTCTATTTGTTCTTGGTATTTTTCACCTTCACTAGGATGTGTTCTTGGAGTAATTATTTTCATTATTCTGGCTTGGTTTTATATTTTCATCTTTCTTCAAAGTTGGAAAAATTCTCAGCCACATTAAATAGATATTGTCTCTCTGTCATCTTCTCTATTCTCAACTTTGGGAAAATTAGGAGACCTCAATTTATTGATGTCTTATTGTATCTTTCATGTCCGTTTCTTTCTCTGTTGTGCTAATATTGTTTTTTTTTTTTTTTTTTAAATCTCCCAAGGTTGTATTCTAAAAGAACTCCTCAGGTTTAGATTCCAATTTAGTCTTTCTTTTCTTTTCTTTTCTTTTCTTTTCTTTTCTTTTCTTTTCTTTCTTTCTTTCTTTTCCTTCTTTTTCTCTTTCTTTCTTCCTCCCTCTCTCCCTTCCTTGATTCCTTCCTCGCTCCATCCTTCTTTCTTTCTCTTTTTTTTTCTCTTTCTTTCTTTGATTCTCTCTCTCTCTCTCTTTCTTTCTTTCAAAGGTTTTATTTACTTGAGAGAGAGAGGGGGCACAAGTCAGGGAAAGGGCAGAGGCAGAGGAAGAGGGACAAGCAGATTCCCTGCTAAGCAGAGAGCCCAAGATGGGGCTTGATCCCAGGACTTTGAGATCATGACCTGAGTTGAAGTCAGGCACTCAACCCACTGAGCCACCCAGGAACACCAGGAATTCTCTTTTTAATTGTCCATCCATTCTAGAGTATTATTTTGTCCATGGAATTTTTAAGAAATGTTAATAAACATATTTTAATTGCACATTTCCACAATCGGTTCTTTTATATCTTTTATATATTACTAAATATATAAATAATACATAAAATAATATATTTTATATACTACTAAATATATAAAAGAAAAAGAATTTATTCTGTTTCCCCATTTATTCGTAATTCATGATTTGTTTCATAATGTATTTTTAAAAATATGTTTACTATTTTTTCTTTTTATCTCATTTACAGTCATTAAAACCTTTTTACTATTAGTTAACCCACCTCCTTATTAAGGAGTTTGTGGATTGTTACATAGTATTAGCTTTCTATACATTCCTGTATATTGTGTCATGCAGACCCTTCTTAGTAAGAATTGTTTCTAATTATTTATCATTCCTTTTTCTTTTTCTCCCTCTTTCTTTAGTCATTCTTACTTAATTGGTTATTTTCTGGTTGCCCACTCTGACCCCCATTTCACAGGGACAGAATTTGGACTAACAGTGACAGCAAATATAAATGATCCTGGAGCTATCACAGATCCAGTTGTTTACCTGATGCTTGGTTAGCTCTAGTATAGGTTATTGGATATGTGTGTGTGTCTTCCACCAACACGCTATGCAGCTCTATACAACCTATAGCCTCAGGTGACTCCTGAAGCTTTTCAGTCTCTCATTACAGGCTTGATGGCTCTACTCCAGCTCCTCTACCCCTCAAGAGTCAACTTTTAGTGACCTCTGTGTGCTTCAGGGCTTAGAGCCCAGCAAGCCTATAACATCAGCCCTTTATTTTTCTGAGTTGGTATTCAATTGCTGGTACAGGGAGATGTCAATCTGTTTTTCACATATTTTATCATTTCTTTGTGGTTTGATTAGATGGGTTAGTTAATAATATGGACTTGCAGTGCTATCTGGACTCCAACACACAAATGAATGGCTAAGATTTATTTATATAATGGAAACATTTTCTCTTTAAAATATTTGCATGTAAGAAGATTTAGTTTGAAAAATAGCAACAGAAATCTTTTTCTTGTTCTATATCAGAGAACTGTGAGAAAAGAAAGAACAACCACTAAATAAGAACAAAACAAAACAAAAAAAAAACTTGACAAATCAGAGTTTAGGTAATTAGAACTTTTTGATAAAGTTTCTGTGTTGGGATATATCAGGCATTCCTCTTCCCAAAGGTTAGAGACTCTGAACAAAGAGGAATATTGGAAAGATAAAATAATAGTAATGTTGAATACATACTATGTATTAGATCCTTGTAGATAGTGGTCTTAGTTCTCAGAATTACCCTATGAATATATTATTATCCTCATGATATTGTGAAGAAACCAACTGAGGCCCAGACCATATAATTAGTCCAGGCTGAGCCAGTGGAGGATTTCCTAAATCTGAGTCTAATCTGTGCCTAAATTTCTGTCAAGTTGTCTTCCCATATGGAAAATGGGATTCCTCACACATTACTGCATAAGAGTGAAGAGAGAAGAAGTGAGTTGGGGGAAATCAGAGGGGGAGACAAACCATGAGAGACTGTGGATTCTGAGAAACAAACTGAGGGTTTTGGAGGGGAGGGGAATGGGGCTTGGGTGAGCCTGGTGGTGGGTATTAAGGAGGGCACGGATTGCATGGAGCACTGAGTGAGGTGCATAACAATGAATTTTGGAACAAAAAGAAAATTAAATTAATTTAAAAAATTATCTAGGCTGAAGTGTCTTTACTCCTTCACTATAGCTAATCCTCCCATATTTTCCAGCAATAACTTTCTCTATTCAATACTCCCCCCCCCCATTTCTCATATAATTGAGAACACATGCATTAACCGAAACGAAACAGTATTCATTCCCTGGTAAATTTGAAGTTTCAAGAAAACCAAACAGAAAGAAAACCCAGAGGCAGAGGTGAGACCAAAAGCTTCAATTTCCTTTAATCACGCTGCTGACTCTTTTTAGGCCCTTTAGCAGATGGGCTTAGGTTTATTTGGGGGATTGTTGAAATCCCTAAAAGATGGGTGCCATCAGGGTAGAGTTATCCACAGGGACAAAGCTTAGAGAAAAACAAATGTCTTACTTCCTAGGAACTGAAAATGTCAACAGGATAAGCTTAAAAATCAATCTGCTAGTTCACAGAAAGGATCGGAAAAAGTGTAAAGTGATCACAGATGCTCAATTTTTGGAGTAGACATGGTGTGGTTTAAAGGAAGAAGTTCTACTAACCATCAAACTCCGGTTTTTCCCTAAATCAAGGAAGCAGTTCTTTTGGGGAGGCAGGGCTACAATGTATCTCTCAAGGAAAAACTGAGAACCATCCCTTGTCTGGCACAGAGGTAAAAAGAACACCTACTAGTAATAACAATAATGAATATATATGGAGTGTTTGCCATGTGTCAGACACATTAGTGTTCTTAGCTGTTTATGTGACATGATCTTATTTAAACCTCACAGTATTCCAGGTAAGTATTATTATTCTCATTTTGTGGATATAGAAGTAATGTTTAGGAAACCTAGTAAATGAAAGAGTCTGAACTTCAAATCCTGTCATTAACATCTGGGCTTTTTGAGTTATCATGGTAATCCTAGATTAAAGTTTCTCATCTGAATATTTTTGGGGCAGATAATTCTATATTGTGGAGGGTTGTTCTGTGTTTTACAGGATGTTTATCACCATCTTTGTCTTTTACCTCATAGGTGCCAGTAGTAACTCCACAGTTATAACAAGCAAAAATATTCCCAAATATTACTAAATATCCCTTGGGAAGCTAAATTGCCCCCAGCTGAGAAATGCTGTCCTGTATCAATCCATTGCAAGAAAAGAGCAGAGATAGATAAAGATTAAACCTGCCCAGAATTATTGGCAGGTTTGAGGCTTACATATATTATACACTCTGCTTGGCTTAGAATGTAAAGTGTTTCAGTCATATCTAACAAGAATCCACAGGCACTTGTTATAGGCACTCAAAAGAAAACAACTTTGCAACAAGAATATTTGGTAGGTTGGTTGGAGAGGTCACAATTATAAAGAGCCAGGCTCTTTACTCAGTATGTTGAGAGAAATAATATGTTTTAGTAGTAAAAGAACAGGCTTTGGAGTTTGATAAATTAAGCTTGAATATATGTAAGTTTGTTTTTTTTTTACAGTCTTATTTGAATGGTCTTGGGAAAAATTACTTACACCTGCCAAGATTCCATTTCTTCATCTATAACACTGGAAATTTTTACTCTTTCCACAAGGTTTTTGGAGGCTTACATGTAAACATGTGTGTATATGATATAGAGTACAGTGCATTATAACAACTGTCATAAGTGATGCCAAAATAATGGGTAAGAATTATTCCATCTATGGTTAAAAAATGATTCATAATCAAGAACATATATAAACTTTCTTCTTCATGTCCTGATTCCAAAGATGAATACTGATATTCTCATTAGATAGTATGCTAACACAACCCAACTAACAAAATCCAAATCAGAGCTGCTATTGTATATAAGGAAAATTGGCCTAATTTTTCTATGTGACAAATGATTCTGTGAGCAGAGTTCACAAGGAACAATTTATGAGTTTGAGAACAAGAAACAATAATATGGTGTCACCAAGAATTTGGAAAATGGGCATCAAGGTGACTTTTTGAGAGTTAAAGTGTAACATCACAGACCATACTTGGGCAAAATCATTTTATAGACCAAATGACCATCAGAACAGAAAGACAAAAATATACCCAGACTAAATATATCAGCCAGTCTGGAGAAATAATGTGTCATGCATTCAGGAAGTGGGGTGGGAATTTGGGGGTCACAAGAAGCACAGAAGAAGGAAATCATTTTGGTAGTGCCACCTAAGTTTGTCCTGCGGATAGGCACCAGCAAACACCAGGAATTTTGGATATATTAACAAGACTCTCTCTAGAGAGTGTTGTATAAGTTCATATTAGCATTATTCCATCAACATATTTCATTAATTCAACAAATATTTAGTTCTTAATATGTGTCAGACACTCTTCAATAGACAAGAAAATATAACATTGAAAATTAAAAATCAGTCTCTGCTTTCAGAATTTACATTCTAGTATGAAAGATAGACATTTGGGGGGAAAAGAGCAAATAAATATATCATGTAGTGAAATGTGCTAAGGGAAAAGTAAAGGAATAGAAAGAAGAGTGTGTTTTGGTGAGTTATCAGCAATGCCCTCTTTGAAGAAGTGCATCTGAGTGGAATACTTGAAATAAGAAAGTGAAGTAGGATATCGGAAATGCAAATCCAGAGTTCAGGGGGAGGGTTTGGGCTAGGGATACAAATTTAAGGTCTTCAGTATAAAGATGATGGTTAAACTATTGGATCAGATGAGATTACCCAGAATAAGTATATAGAAAAGAGACCAGAGCTATAAAACAATCCTAAATTATTACAATGTTGATAGACCAGGACACTAGAAAAAAGTATCTGGCCAAAAGGAACTCAAAAATGGAACAACTTCAGCAGCAAAACAAATTATGAAAACAGTGGCTTGAATAAACCCATTGAATGAACTCATTGAAGACAGTATGAATTCATGATACCATACTGATACAAAAATTATTATGAAATAGATGGGAGAAAATAGGAAGTTAAGCCTGAAAGCAAGTAGCATGTCAACTAATAAATGTAGTTGAAGATAAAAAGTCACCATTTTGCAACCAGGATAGTAATAATTGATTAAGGCAAGAATCAACAAACACTAAGGCTAAAAGTTGAAAGTTAACGAAAAGCAGACTATATGCAGATTCTCAAAGTAACTCCTTATGAATTACTTATTAACTGTAAAGGGAAAAGTAGTAACTCTACAGGGAGAAACTGGGAGGATATCAGTCTAGCCAAATGATCAGAGAAAATGTAATCAATAATGGAACAAGCCAATACTGTGTGTCTCCTAATGAGATGTGTTGAAGATGACACAGTTCCATTTCTGTAAATTCCTATAAAACATGCAAACTTAAATGTAATCATGAGGAAAAATCATTAAATCAATTTGCCTGTATTCTTCATAAAGTAAATGCTAATTAGTAATTAGTAAATTATGCTAATTGAAATAAGTCAAGTAGAGAAAGACAAATATCATATTGTTTTACTCACATGTGGAACATAAGGAATAGCAGGGAGGACCCTATGGGAAGGGAGGGAAAACTAAATGGGAAGAAATCAGAGAGGGAGACAAACCATGGGAGGCTCTGGACTCCAGGAACCAAACTGAGAGTTACCGAAGAACGGGGTGTGGGGAGATGGGCTAGGTGGGTGATGGGTATTAAGGAGTGCGCATGTTGTGATGAGCACCAGGTGTTATATACAACTGATGAATTGTTAAAGAGCACATCAAAAACTAATATTTTGGCTAACTGAGCATAATAAAAAATTTTGAAAAATAAAAGGACTGAAATGATAATTAAAAAAAAAAGTCAATGTCATGAAAGACAAATATAGACTAACAAAGAGTTCCAGATTAAAAGAGGTTAAACAGGTAAATGCAGTCATGGCCCTGGATTGGATCCCAGACCAGGAAAAAAAAAAATACTATAAAAGGTATTATTGGGAAAACTGGTGAAATTTGATTAATTCCAATGTAGAATACAGAATAATATTGTATCAATATTATAATACCTGATTTTGATTGTTATACTATTATTATTATATAATTATATTATATTATATAAATTATATTGTAATAATATATAATATAATAAATTATAATTGTATAATAATATGTTATATAATTAATATATATGTAATATAATATAAGCAATATAATAAATTATAATAATATGATAAATTATATTATATAAATATTATATTATAATACCTGATTTTTATTATTATACTATAATTATATTAAAATATATCCTAGTTATGAGGAATTTCACAGAGAAGTAAAGAAGTTAATGGACCTGTGGTCTCTGATCTATTCTCAAATGGTTCAGAGGTAAAAATTAATGAGAGAGAATATAATAAAGTGTGGCAAAATGTTGGAAGTTAATGAATCTGCTTGAAGGGCATATGGAAATTCTTTGAACTATCCCTACAACTTTTCTGTAAATGTAAAAACTATTTCAAAATAAAAGTTTAAAAAGTCCTTGAGAATCAATATGGTGTTGGAAAACTAAGGGAGTATGGAACCAGAAATGTTATGGCTGGGAAAACGGTGCAGGAATGCTTCAAGGAGGAGGACATCATCATTGTGTTTTACATGGTTTTACACCATTGAAAGATCAAGTTAGAGTTGATGGGAGCAGAGAGCAGAGCAATAGGTAGATGGAGACATACAGTCAAGGATATTGTTAAGGACTGGATTCATATGGTATTATTTCCTCTATTTTAACTACACTTGGTCTGATTTCTGCTTTCCAAGAAAACTTATGACATGTATTTAGCTTGAATGTGGGTCTACATGCAAGGGTTTTGAATATTTTGGTTTCATTGCAGAGATCATTCATTGTAAATTAATAAATCAGCATTCCAATTTTATACATGAACTGCTTAATACAATTAAACTGTCCTTTAAAGGTGGATAAAATCATATTTCTCTCATACACATTGCAATTTGGAGACAAGGAGCGGGATATATCTAATTTTGCAGAGTTCTTTCAGAACTGTGTTGGAACCTTCAAAGATACAGCAAGTCAGCTATATGAATTATGGAATATTAGAGTTATCTCTACTTGTTCTGTAGTATTGTAAAGACAATTCTCAAAGAAAAAAAATGCCCTACTACTTACCATAATTACATCTCAGAAATTGTAACTCACAAACATTTTATCCATAACAAGTATATGTCTGAGGATGAAAGTTAGCCAGTCATTCCTTGCATGGTGGAGAAACAGGGGTAATGAATGTCTCCCCATAAAGCCTTTGTGGGACAACCTGCCTCCCATTTTCTTTGGCAGTGCAATCCAACTTTACTTTAAGGCTAAAACTACTTTTCCAGTGTAGCCATATGGTACTTGCAACATTTTGTAAAACCTCATTGAAAAAGTTTTGGTCAGTAAAAATATCAACAGAAGACTCAGAATATTGTTTGTTTTATTTAAGAAAGAAAACTTTTACCACTACCACAATAAGTTTGTTGTGTGCAATTTTAATGTTCTTGTCCCAGTGGATTATTGATTTTAGGATGAAAAGCATAAGTTATCTAAAAGAAAAACATAAGTAAACTTAACAGAATTTTACATAATTTCTACTATTCATTGAGAACTTACCAAGTGCAAAGATGTACTGGAAATGATACCGTTATTCCTCACCAAAAAAAATTCATGGTTTAGGTTGTTATTATAATCATATTACAAGAGATGAGGCAATTGTAGCTTAATTTAAAGTACCCAAAGCAGGATTTGAATTGATGGGCTGGCTCCAAATCCTCTGCTTTTTCCACTGTGTGCACTTTTTCATAATAATTTGCCTATCCACAGCCTTATCTAATCTGATTTACTTCCTTACTCTTGCTTCTTATGAATATCCTTTGAGATTTTCATATTCTGGGAGAGATGGTCTAATATTCTAATACTTAAATTTTCAAAAAGGTCTTTGAGCCTGAATCTGAGGAAATTTGAAGACAAAATAATTGAAAGTGTTCACTCAGAGGAATATACTGAAAAGGAAATCAAAAGTAAGATAAAAGAGCCATGTGGAGTGATATCTTCCACTGACCACTTGCCTTCTCAGCAATATTGAATTAATAGGGCTACACGGCAGGTACAGATTGTTGGACATTATTTGCAGCATCTACCTGGTTTTCAGGAAACAGTCTATAATTAGGAAGTATTAGCATTCTGTACACCATAGCCAGCACATCAAATCCTAATGTACATTTTCAATAGGGAAAATAATAGCTAGAAATATAGTTACTAAAAATGGATAGTGGCCTAGAATAATATTCATTTTCCCCCTTGTTAATAGTATCTAAGCTCCATAGTCACAGTATATTAACTCATGCATTTTCAGCTTTTCTACTGGGGCTAACAAAGGCTCAACAGATTCTCTGCTTCAATGAACAAACGTTTATATTTATAAAAAAGAAATATTTAAAAACTTTGATCTTACAATTAACTCTTACTGGGAGGAAACAAAATCATTTGCAGATTTCTTTAAGCAATGCTTTTTACTCAACAGACATTTTCTTTCTTTTTTTTTTTAGATTTTATTTATTTATCTGACAGACAGAGATCACAAGTAGGCAGAGAGGCAGGCAGATAGAGAGGAGGAAGCAGGATCCCTGCTGAGCAGAGAACATGATGCAGGACTCCATCCCAGGACCCTGGGATCATGACCTGAGCTGAAGGCAGAGGTTTTAACCCACTGAGCCACCCAGGCACCCCACAAAGGATACTTTTTAATGTAGAGTTATCAGAAGGTATAATGGTGATTAAATAAAAGAAAATGATTTATTTATAATTGGACTAAGGAAAATTCAACTAGAATGATAAGGAATTGTATATTTCTGTTGGTATTTGATCAAATCTGTTTCCTCCTGAATTTAAATGACAAAATGAGGTCAAATCTTATAAATGAGTTTTTTATACAAGGGCACAATATAGATTAAATTAAGACAAAACTATTTCCTTATGACTTTTAAGGTACAAATAATATAGATTAAAGCAGAGTTTTTTGGACTATTTTCTAAACTTTTGTTATACGTTAAGTGTTTTATTTACTTATTTATTTAAATTTTTTTTCTCTTTTAATTTTTATTAAGTTGAACCATGTGTAATTGTCATTTTCATAGGCCAAAACTGATAAACATCAGCAATTTCAAAGTAATATTTTTCAAAACAATATATATATATATATACATTCTTTTACATGGAACTACAGATTGATTAGTCCTTGGGACTACTCCCGCTGCATCCCTGGTTCCATCTTCCCAGAGACAGCCACTTTCAGATTTTAAAGTGTTTTTTCCATTTGCTTTAAAAAAATTTAATTCCGGTGTAGTTAACATAAAGTGTTACATTAGTTTCAGGTGTATAATATAGTGACTCAACAGTTTCATATATTACTCAATGCTCATCAAGGTAAGTGTACTTTTTTTTTTTTAGTTTCAAGCTTTTATTTAAATTCCAGTTAGTTAACACATAGTGTAACATTGTTTCATGAACAGAACTTAGTGGTTCATCACTTATATATAACACCCAGTGTTCATCACAACAGGTGCCCTCCTTAATCCCCATCCTACGTTTAACCCATCTCCCCACTCACCTCTCATTTAGTGACCCTCAGTTTGTTCTCTATAGTTAAGAGTCTATTTCTGGGTTTCTCTCTCTCTTTCCTCCTTTGTTGTTTTATTTTATTTATTGTATTTCACATATGAGTGAAATCATGGTATTTCTCTTTCTCTGATTGTCTTATTTCACTTAGCATTATCCTCTCTAGGTCTACCCATGTTGTTGCAAATGTCAAGATTTTTTTCTTTTTTACGGCTGAATAATATTATATTGTGTGTATGTGTATGTGTGTGTGCATGCTTACACATCTTCATATTCCTTAGTGGATGGATAGGCACTTGGGCTGCCTCCATAATCTACCTATTTTTAATAATGCTGCAATAAACATGGGGTTGCATATTTCCCTTTGAATTAGTGCTTTTGTATTCTTTGGGTAAATATCCAATAGTTTGGCTCCTGGATCACAGGGTAGTTCTATTTTTAAGTTTTTGAAGAACCTCCATACTGTTTTCCACAGTGGCAGCACCAGTTTGCATTCCCACTAACAGGGCAAGAGGGTTCCTTTTTTCCCACATCCTCACCATGACTTGTTTCCTGAGTTTTTATTTTAGCCATTCTGACAGGTGGAGGTAATATCTCATTGTGGTTTTTTTTTTTTTTTTTTCTCATTTTATTTATTTTTTCAGCGTAACAGTATTCATTCTTTTTGCACAACACCCAGTGCTCCATGCAAAACGTGCCCTCTCCATTACCCACCACCTGTTCCCCCAACCTCCCACCCCTGACCCTTCAAAACCCTCAGGTTTTGATTTGCATTTCCCTCATGATGAGTGATGTTGAGCATCATTTCATATGTCTGTTGCCCATCTGTATGTCTTCTTTGGAAAAATGTCTGCCTACTGTTTAGTGTTTTAAATAGCACCTTAGTCATCTGAAAGTATTAATGTATCCTTTAAAGATGACTAGTTTAAAAAAAAAAAGATGACTAGCTTACATTCAGGAAAAGCTTTTACACTGAAAATAGGAAATTGAGAATGGCATAAGATATAAAATCTACAGAGTCTACCCGATTTCACATTTTTCCATAACTACTTTGTCCAATCTGAAATTATTACTATAACTTTATCATTGTAATTAATATAAATGCAACTCTTTGAGGAACTGAAAAATGTATGGTGTAAGTGGACTGAGTAGTCTCTTATTGGAAAGATTAAGCTCAATTTAACACTTGGTTATTAAGCAATTAAACGTGCGGATGTGCCATCCACAGTTCTAGGCATCTGAAATGCACAAGTAAGACAAAGACAATGCTCCTTACTATTGTAGAGTTTATGTTACAATAGGTGGAAACACATAATGTAAAACTACATCTAAAAGTGAACTTTCGGGTGTTAAAAAGTAGTATGTACTATAGACCAAAATAAAATTGTAACCCATAAGGTAGATTGCGGTGGGGATAGGGTTCACTTGGGTGATCACATAAGCCTCATTTAGAAGGTGACATTAAGCACAATTGAAAAAGGTTTAAAAAGGTAAGACATTTCTGCAGCTATTTAGGTCGAAGGAACAGGTAATGCAAAGGCCTGAGGCCAGGAGCATGCTACCATAGGTGGGTATGTTGAGGAGGCCTGCAGGTCTTGATTGGAATGAGAGAGGGAACAGTAGGTGAGGGGAGATGGAGGCAGAATCATGGAAGGATCAATGAGAATTCAACCCTTTCCTCCTAGTGAAAGTGAAGCCATTATAGGACATTGAACAGAATAGTGACATGACATGAGTCACATTTTAAGGGGATCACTGTGGGAGCTGTGTGAAGCATGGACTTTATTATTTTTTTTAAAGATTTTACTTATTTATTTGACAGAGAGAGAGAGATCACAAGTAGGCAGAGAGGCAGGCAGAGAGAGAGGGGGGAATCAGGCTTCCTGCTGAGCAGAGAACCTGATGTGGGGCTCGATCCCAGGACCCTGGGATCATGACCTCAGCGGAAAGCAGAGGCTTTAACCCACTGAGCCACCCAGGCGCCCAAGGAGCATGGACTTTAGCGAGATAAGGGCAGAGGCAGTGAGACAAGGTAGGAAGCTACTGCATCTTTCAGATGAGAGGCTACAGTAGTAGAATGGAGTGGTCAAAGTCATCAGATTCTAATAGACTTATTCATGAGAACTGCATTGCTCTATGAAGGATAATATAGTGGGAGATTATAATTTTGTGAAAACATGAACTAATGAAAAAAGACATTATAACTAATGATAAAACATGACATGATACTTTTTTGGGGTGTGTGTGGGGTGGGGAGTAAGTAAACAAACATTTAATGTCCACTGGACACACTGCTCAACTGTGTTATTAACCAGATGAATGATTTGGGGCAAATTTTTTAAACTTCTTTGGGCCTCCTTTTCGCTCCATATAAAATACTGGGCTTAGATCTAAGGCTACCAAGTTTTGTCACTGATTCTCTTAGGTGATGTCTCATCACCGTTACTAATAAAAGGACTTCCAGTGAATGATTGGTGGAACAAGCTACATTCTGTCCTACTGCTATTGGCCCTGAGACTAACTGATATTTGTATTTATCATTTTTCTCCCTCACCACCCATTTTATTTTCTCCTATCCATGGCTAGCTTTTCTGATATTCTATCTGATTTGTCTAGTAGAATAAGCAAAATCTTTAGGGGCTATGAGCTCATGATTAAAGCTCCAAGGGTCAGGAATGCTTCAATTCCATGGGAATGGGGGGGTAGGTGGGCACAAGAGTACTAAAAGTACTTAAAGGGTCACAGTGAATGGATTTCCCAGGCTGTAGATAAACTTCCCAGATATACCACTTTCTGGACACATTATATTTTAGCAGTGCTACCTTACATGGTAATTAGAATGGATGCTATTGGAATTCCAGTAACTTCCTTCTTTACTAGCTTAGTCAATCTATTGGCATGAGAAGCCCAAAATGATTTCATAGAGTCCTTAATGGGTCACCTGTGGAAATATCCTCCTTCTGAGAATGAGACCCACTCTCTGCTAGTGGGTCATGGAGACTGATGATGATAAGAGTTGCTCTTATTTCCACCCTCTGTTTCCCCGACCATATGCTATGTCTTTCAAAGACACAGTACCATAAATTGGTTACATAAAACAGAGACCACATATTGAAGGACAGGATCCCAACTTTCCAGGATGTTATCTGTAGGCTGGCATTTTAGCTGTTCCTTTAAGAGGTGATTTCAATGTTTTTGTATTTGGCTGTTTTAGGATGATGTGGTCATGGTAGGAATAAAGCATCTCACAGTCATCTTCCACTATTTTTTTTTTCATTTTATTTATTTTTTCAGTGTAACAGTATTCATTCTTTTAGCACAACACCCAGTGCTCCATGCAAAACGTGCCCTCCCCATTACCCACCACCTGTTCCCCCAACCTCCCACCCCTGACCCTTCAAAACCCTCAGGTTGCCCCAACCTCCCACCCCTGACCCTTCAAAACCCTCAGGTTGTTTTTCAGAGTCCATAGTCTCTTATGGTTCGCCTCGCCTCCCCAATGTCCATAGCCCACTCCCCCTCTCCCAATCCCACCTCCCCCCAGTAACCCCCAGTTTGTTTTGTGAGATTAAGAGTCATTTATGGTTTGTCTCCCTCCCAATCCCATCTTGTTTCATTTATTCTTCTCCTATCCCCCTACCCCCCCATGTTGCTTCTCCATGTCCTCATATCAGGGAGATCATATGATAGTTGTCTTTCTCCGATTGACTTATTTCACTAAGCATGATACGCTCTAGCTCCATCCACGTCATCGCAAATGGCAAGATTTCATTTCTTTTGATGGCTGCATAGTATTCCATTGTGTATATATACCACCTCTTCTTTATCCATTCATCTGTTGATGGACATCTAGGTTCTTTCCATAGTCTGGCTATTGTAGACATTTCTGCTATAAACATTCGGGTACACATGCCCCTTTGGATCACTATGTTTGTATCTTTAGGGTAAATACCCAGTAGTGCAATTGCTGGGTCATAGGGTAGTTCTATTTTCAACATTTTGAGGAACCTCCATGCTGTTTTCCAGAGTGGTTGCACCAGCTTGCATTCCCACCAACAGTGGAGGAGGGTTCCCCTTTCTCCACATCCTCGTCAGCATCTGTCATTTCCTGACTTGTTAATTTTAGCCATTCTGACTGGTGTGAGGTGATATCTCATTGTGGTTTTGATTTGTATTTCCCTGATGCCGAGTGACGTGGAGCACTTTTTCATGTGTCTGTTGGCCATCTGGATGTCTTCTTTGCAGAAATGTCTGTTCATGTCCTCTGCCCATTTCTTGATTGGATTGTTTGTTCTTTGGGTGTTGAGTTTGCTAAGTTCCTTATAGATTTTGGATACTAGCCCTTTATCTGATATGTCGTTTGCAAATATCTTCTCCCATTCTGTCAGTTGTCTTTTGGTTTTGTTAACTGTTTCCTTTGCTGTGCAAAAGCTTTTGATCTTGATGAAATCCCAATAGTTCATTTTTGCCCTTGCTTCCCTTGCCTTTGCCGTTGTTCCTAGGAAGATGTTGCTACGGCTGAGGTCGAAGAGGTTGCTGCCTGCATTCTCCTCAAGGATTTTGATGGATTCCTTTCTCACATTGAGGTCCTTCATCCATTTGGAGTCTATTTTCGTGTGTGGTGTAAGGAAGTGGTCCAATTTCATTTTTCTGCATGTGGCTGTCCAATTTTCCCAGCACCATTTATTGAAGAGGCTGTCTTTTTTCCATTGGACATTCTTTCCTGCTTTGTCGAAGAGTAGTTGACCATAGAGTTGAGGGTCGATTTCTGGGCTCTCTATTCTGTTCCACTGATCTATGTGTCTGTTTTTGTGCCAGTACCATGCTGTCTTGATGATGACAGCTTTGTAATAGTGCTACCTAAAGCAATCTACACATTTAATGCAATCCCTATCAAAATACCATCCATTTTTTTCAAAGAAATGGAACAAATAATCCTAAAATTTATATGGAACCAGAAAAGACCTCAAATAGTCATCTTCCACTATTACATACTCTTTCCCACAAAACTGGTATAAGAAAATGTTGCACAGTTTTCTTTGATGATAAATCGGATACTTCATGAAAACTTGTAGAGCTGGCTAAGACAGTGGAGGTAAGAAAGACAACCTCATACTCAGAAACTAAGTTAACTTTAATCTTAATTTCTATCCCTTCTAAGAAGGAAGTTGTTCAAAGTAGTCAACTTTCTACCAAGTGATTTTTTGGTTTCCTTGAGGGATATAGCACACTGAGGGTCACTGACAGATGGGGTATTCAGCTGCTCAGTAGCTAGGTTAGCTTCAGCAAAGAACAATCCATGCCACTGGGTCTATTCATAGCGTTCAGTTCAGCTACTATGGCTACTCTGCTCATAGATCCATTGAGTAAACACTGAAATGGCCAACAGCAGAGACTGGCTGACTTCCATAGGAAAAGTCAGTCTGCCCATCTGGTTGCTTACTGACTTTTCTTCAGAGAAGTTTGGCAGGCGTTGTTGTGAAATGAAAAGATCTGGAGATTCTGTGTATGTATATGTATGTATGTATGAAACCCCTAGGTTCATTTGCACACTCCTTAAAGTTCTTTGTCTCGAATTTTCCAATCTTTCTCCTCACAGGCCTCTGATGAAGCACCAACCAAGGCATTCGCTGTAGCCCAAGCATATCCACGACTCACAAAGCTGATGAACGGGTGTACTTCTTAAAGCTCTGCCCACTGGAATACTGTCTCTCACCATTGTTATTCAGGACCACTGCTGAGTAGGGCTATATGTAGTGCATTTACGGTCCAAATTTGGTTCTCACAGGCATAGTAAGCCAAACCATCTGTGAAACAAACTGTTTCCCCTACCCCCCCTTCCATCAGCTGGTTGGAAGGAATCTTCAACAAGGCTGTGAGTGTGAGATAAGAGAAAGAGAGTTAGGTGCAAATGAGTTAGGTGACATGATAGAGTGGGCACCTGTTCACGTAACTGAATCTTCCCTCTGTGCTTAAATCCAATCCCAAATATGATGTTTCCATTGCATGACATGTTGCATGTCCTGATAGGTCCGGCTTTTTTGGGAGGGTCCAATTCCATAGTCACTCTACTAAGGCATAATTCATGTTAAGTCACTTTTTAAACATTGAATAGTTCTTCTGTATAGGCAATATGGATTTGCTCCAGAAATAGAGGAGTGCATTATGACTTTGCTATCAGGGCTTGCTAGCAGATCCACATGGCTTCCTTATCCACCATGGATACTCCCTGTAATAATGTGGAATCTTCTGTGTCTTGTGGCCAAGGAGAAGGGCTGTGTGTATTGCAGTCTGTATCTGCTACCAAACCTTCTTTTGCTATGGGCCCCACACAGATTATCAAGCTTCCAAATCACTTACAAAATAGATCAGGACAACATTTCCAAGTCCCAAGTATTTTATGAGCTATATCCAAAACCACATCCTGCACAGCAACTACATTGGTGACTACTATTTAGTTATGTTTTTAGCCGTTGGTTATTTGCCATGATCCACCTGGTTTTTCAAGCACCAAACTGTTGAATTCAATGGGGATATGATAGGGACCACTACTTCCGCATTATTTAAAGTCTTTGAAGGAGGCAATGATCTCTGACACTTCATGGAAGATGTGTTTTGCTTTTCATTTTCGATTTCACCTGGGTCTGGGGCCGTTTCCGGGATTTTCACCTGGCTGCTTTTCTAGCTGATGCTATGGTTCTTAATTTACAGATTAGGGAACCAGTGTGAGGGTTCTGAAAGCTGTTGATTATATCCATCCTGATTATGCACTCAGATGCCAGGCAAATAACGCCTGAGCAGGTTCATGGACTCCATTTTTCACCAGGCCTCCTACATCCAGCTCTAATAAGGAGTCCTGAGGATCTTTTGAATCCTCTTATACCAGTGTTAGCTCATACACTTTATTCAACAATCCTTGAAATATATAGATATAATTCCTCTGGTGAATGTCTGTATGTCTTTTTTGGGGGGTGGAGTAGTACTGGAGAATAGACATTGCGTATATTAATTCTGGCATTGCAGCATCATTCCTGAAGAAGACCCTGCCTCCTCTTCAGTCAAAGTTCGTTGGGTCTGAGTCATGTCTGGTGGCTGGTAAGATGGTTTTTCTCTACTGTTGGCTGACAGAGACTTTCCTCACCTGCTCTTGATCCATCTTGGATTTGAAGGTTAAGCAACATCTTTGTTAGATTTCTAAACATTTTAGAAATCTATTAATAGAAATAGAAATAGAAATCTATTAGAAACATGTTAGATTTTCTAAACATTTCTAAATGTTATTTCTAAAACATCATGGTCTATTTGCCATAACTACAGGTATTCCTGTGCACTATGGTAACTATATCCACTTTGCCTCCAAAAATTAAATAATATTACTTGACCTCCATTATCACAGAGTCCTGTGATAATGGGCACCTTAAGGACAAGTTACTTAGCTGCCCTACAAACCAAACTTCCATTGGATTTCTTAATGATACTCATGCCCCCCCCCGCCTTAACCCATTCCTTATCGTTTGATTCAAGGGATATACCCTTTGGTTCTCCTACAGAAAACAGTCATCTTTATCTTATAGGATAA
Organism: Meles meles; assembly: GCF_922984935.1. Taxonomy (NCBI): domain Eukaryota; kingdom Metazoa; phylum Chordata; class Mammalia; order Carnivora; family Mustelidae; genus Meles; species Meles meles. The sequence continues at coordinate 145,630,271 of NC_060067.1, forward strand.
GTCCACTAGAGCATATATTCCTCTTTGAGCCTTTTGACCCCTTCCTCTATACTCTAGCAGAGCAGTTCTGGTAACATAACCTCTATTACCATCATTAGTTCTATGCTTGGAAGAATCAACCCATCGGTCTATTAGAATTGGCCATAAGTGACCTTGCCTGGTCACTAAATCTTGAGTCATAATGGAGTGCCCCACAACAGTGAATTCTCTCTTATTCAACTTTTATTCTGAACAACTGGGCCATCACTCACAATATCTGTTCTCAGGCATAGTCTCCTGTTTTTTTTTTTTTTTCCCAGTATGTTTTGGCCAGATCCCAAAGCTATTTCAGTAATAATCCTTTTCCTCCCATAGCAAGGATCCCTGTCCCCCACTACCCCCACCGCCCACCACATCTTGGTCATGGTGAACCTTAATTCTAGTTATTGTTCCAGAAGTACTGAGGAGAGGAGAGTAGATTTTGAGGGGGTCAGACCTCATCTTGTGAGGCAACTCCATCAGATAAGACATTTACATGTTCTCTAATGAAAGGAGGCGGGTGCTCTCTAGCAAGGGGATGGGGTCCTTTTCTGCCAGTGTAGTGACTTAAGAGTCGGCAAGTTCATGCTTCTCAAACATACTCATTCAAATGTTCTGATTTCAACAACCTTACCAGGAACTCTAGCTCTGACTTTGACATGGGAAACTGGTCAGGCCTGGGGATTCAACCTATTGTACTTAGTAACAGTCCACCTACTGTATTTTTTTAATTTCTTAAAAGATTTTATTTATTTATTTGAGAGTGAGAGAGAGAGAGCATGAGAGGGGAGAAGGTCAGAAGGAGAAGCAGATTCCCCGAGGGGCTGGGAGCCCAATGCAGGACTTGATCTCGGGACTCTGGGATCATGACCTGAGCCGAAGGCAGTGGTTTAACCAACTGAGCCACCCAGGCACCCAGTCCACCTACTTTAAATATATAATTACCAGGGACTCCCTACCTGTTAAGATTAGAGGCATTGCATAAGCCAGTGCCTTCCCTTCTGTCTGTATCCATCCCAATTCACCTCACATGAGAGCCCAGTGATTAAGGAATGGCAACAATATGAGGAATTATATCCATGTCATGACCAGCAAGGGTATCCTTAATTGCAATCTGATGGATAAATGACTGAGTTTCAGAATGCCATGTTGAAAGTTGGCTGAGACAAATTTTCTTACCAGCTATCTTAGTTTTAGTTCCTTCAGAAGCAGACCTTGAGCAAAGAATTGAGTGCAAGGAGTTAATTTTTCAGGTGATTTCAGAAAACGCAAGTGGAGGAGGGAAGAAGTGAAGCAGAGAGGGGAGCAGTGAAGGGTGAGTTAGCGAGTATGTTGTTACCACGGATGGCCAGGCCTTAATTTCACTGGGGAACTCTGGGACAGTGTGTAGAACTCACCTCAGACAGCGAAAAAGGCAAAAGCAGACTGGGGCATTTATCCACCAGTTTCTTATATGTCATCAGATGACAGATTTTTGGGTGCATGTTACCTCTTTGACACCTCGGAGTTGCCTGCATATAGGCCCAGGGGCAGAGTTCGGGGAACCTCTCAGGGAGAGAGTTACAGGTCTCTAATAATTACTATTATTGAGGCACTTCTGTATCTTGGCTTCTGTGATCACACTCTACTGTCTTGAGATACTACTGACTTTCAAGTTTATTCTTCTAACTTAGACTTCTCTCATGTTCCTTAGACCCTTTCTTTGCCTATTAGAAATTATAACTCAGAGGGCTTACATGCATCTGAAATTCAGCATATTCAAGACCAACTCTCACATTCCCACTTTCTAAAATGGTTTCTCTTTCTGGATTCCCTGAATATATGATTGGTACCTTCCTACTTGTTGCCTAAATCAGAAAATCTGGGTTAGTTTAGCCTTGCCTCTTTCACTTTCTCTCTCCACATTCACCCCTCAGAAATGCGATTGTATCTTCTAAGCATCTTTTACATTTGTCTTTTCCCTCCACCCACACTGCCTTAGTGCAGACCATCATTATTCTTACCTGAATTACTGTTACAAAAGCCTAATTGATCTCTCTGCTTTCCCCTCAGTCCATTCTCCACAGTGCAGTCCCTGTAATATTTCCAAGGGTGAGTTTGATAAAATGTTCCTATACTTTAAACTCCAAATAGTTCCTCATTGATCTTAAAATGAAGACCGATCCCATTAAGGTAGTGATCCAGGTCTTTTAGATCTGGCCCCTGCTTCTCCTTATCCTCAATTCTTGTCACTTCCATTCTTAAAGGCTAGACTCCAGAATGCTAATCTTTCTTCCAATCCTTTCTCTTCTCCTGATCTTCACACATGGCTTCTCTGCCTGTGATACTCCTTTTCCACTCTCCACTCTTCCTTAACCTTGTAATTGCTTATAATTCTTTAGGTCCCAACTTAGACATTTCCTCCTGGAGGTCTTTATTCCTTGGTTGCCTTGAGTGGATGCTTGGCCAGTGATGTGCTCCTACTAGTAATTTTTACCTCCTTGTCAGAATTTATTATATTTCATTGCATTTATTTTTAACTGATTTCCTCTTAATCTATACTGTATGATCTTTGGGGGCTACAGTCGTATCTTTCTTATGCACTTTTAAATTTTCAACAACTAACCATAATTTCTGGTATATATTAAGTTCTTAATAAATGTCTGCTTATAGACAGATTATTTATTACTTTTAGCTCTTAAAAACATAGTGTATTTCATAGATCATCTCTTTCTTCAATGCCTAGCACAGTGCTTGGTAAGTAGAGGCATTTGCTAACTGTTAGTTAACTTAAGAAATGAAGATCTTATGATATTGCTTAGTAATAATAACAAGCACATTACCTATACCAGATGAAAATACCTAATGAGAATCACTAGTACAATCATGTTTATGCTCAGGATGTATAAGTCATTTTCAGTTTACTAATGTTATCTCTCTTCATAATTACATATGCAATAGTACCAAGCAAATGTTATTTCTAAATGAATTTAGAATGAAGGAATACTTGTTAAATAGTATCTGTGAATATTCCCCTAGTTATTTTGGGGTAATAAATAATTCACATACTCAAACTTGAAAAAAATTGACAAATCCCTATAAAAGTAATGAAAATCATTACCATTCCAAGATTCAGTGGTGTATTTTAAGATAAGAATTGAAGAGGCATCCTCAGGGAATTATCGTAGCGGGGAAGCCAAAGAATTTCGCCTGTAAACTTTTCGCTCCACAGAACTAAATGTTAAATAGCTTCATGGTTAGAAAATGTATTCTCCCTCCCACTAGCTAAATATTTCTCCGTGGCTTGGATTATCATTTCCTAAATCTGTTATGACACGCTCCTTCAGAGTGCAGCTCAAAGACGCTTCTGCTGCTTTCCTTCGTCCTTGCGAGGAATGTCTAATAACTTCTCACCAAATCCTCATGTCTTTGTTTTCCATCCTGGAAAACATATGGTCTATTTTATCCAAATAGAGTTCCTCTCAGGCAATTGGAAGACCAGGATATCCTGTTTTAAATTGGAGTTATCTGGAGGGAAATGCCACTTTTTGAAATTATCTATTATTTTGTGTCTTGTCATGGAGATTAATAAAATTTGATAGAATATGGTAATACAAGACTGTTCACTATTCTTCACCATGCGGTGCACCCTGGTGTTTCTCTCTGAAAAAGAAAGAAGTACAAATGACTTTTTGGAAGAGTTCTAAAATAATACTGAACAAAAATATTGCAACGTGATGGATAAAGTCTTAAGACTTGGATATTGGTGATTAGAATGGCTGAGAGGCGTCAGTGCTCCTGAACTAGTCATTTAATAAAGTGGGCACATATTAAAAAGGTATATTTTTCCCTCAACTTCCTTCTCCTCTCCATCTCCCAATGGAGGCGAACCATAAGAGACTATGGACTCTGAAAAACAACCTGAAGGTTTTGAAGGGGCGGGGGTGGGAGGTTGGGGGAACCAGGTGGTGGGTTTTGCACGTATTGCATGGAGCACTGGGTGTTGTGCAAAAACAATGAATACTGTTATGCAGAAAAAAATAAATAATTAAATATTAAAAAAAAGATATTTTTGACGTTTTGCATATGGCAAAAATTCAGCAAGCTTGACTGAGCAAGAGTGTCTGCTGTTAGATACCGTATAGTTCTTTCATTAACACTAGATTGAATTCTGGACATGATCCAAGCTTGATGGTGATCTACATGAAAACCTAATTTACATTTGTTGAGTTTTCCATGCATTTCTGAAAAACTGCTAGATCTGGTATCAATGGAGTTACTGTATATTAAAAGAAACACAACCATCTTCCATTGAATTGGATCATCCTGATTACCTTGATAATTTTGTCCAATTGTATCAGACGCTCTGAGAAAAGCAACAGTATCCTTTTGTATATTGAACTTATTATATTAATTTTCTTCATGCAAATGAATGGAAATGTAGAATTTCTGTGGGTCCCACATGGGGTATTTTCAGATGAGATCACCTTATCTTAAAAGCTGCTTAGAGTAACAAACTATAGAGAATGATTTTATATGAAAAAGTAAATGTCAATATGCTGGCAAAAAAATAAATAAAGGTTTCACACTGTGGTATTTTAAAGAAAGTTTTAGTTTGATTTTAAATTTGTATTTGATTTTAAATTCCTATCACCTGCAGCTTTTTATATTACCATGACTACATTGTTCTTACATTCAGAGTTCTACTGCCCTCCAAAAGCGCCTGGGCATATATCCAGTTTGTGGATTACCTTGAATTTGGTAAGTTAATATTTTTGGAGAGCTTCAGAGAGTCTAATTCACTTCCTGATGTAATATAATATCAGTTGCTAATGAGAGATAATTGCTGTTTTAAGCAGCGCTGCAATGTTAGCTTTTTCTTTTCTGTTGCTGTTGTTCTTTTTTGTGGTATGTGTCTTTCAAAATACCTTTACCTTTTTCACGACGAAATTGATATGTGTCCACTGATATTCATTAAACTTTAAATTTTACTAATTCATATAGATGTGGACAATGTATTCATCGATCAAATTTCCATATGACCAATCATTCCACCTCAAACAAAACATAAATGTCATTGTGTTTTTATGCTAATGTAAATTGAGATCTGATAAACTCTTCCCTTTGTTTTTCCATTTTCTTTTTCTAATTTTAACAGCAACACCTGCTCACTTATTCACATATTCACATATCCCTGGCATCGCATTTAATGTGCATATGTTACCGACTGTAATTCAGTATGTAATAGGGGAGGAGAAATAGTTGGGTGACAGAGACTGGAGAGGTATCTTATAATTTACTAAGGAAGTTATATCAGCACCTCAGCTCCCTTTCTTCAATGTAAAACCATCTCTAATGAGCATAATTTTTTTCTTCTATGATACATCCACTAATTCTTAACAATGCTCAGATAATTCAGTATATGTTATTTTGACAATTTAAAGATATCATGCTAAATATTTCTACATTCAAATATATAATTAGCTTGCCACAGGGAAACTTTTTGTTAGCACATTGATTTAATAGGATTCTAATAGATTTAATTTTTTGATGTCTTCTAAAATCATCTTTTAAACATAAGAGATACATATTGCCATTTATGTGCTGTATTTAATAAACTTGTCAACTTGAAGATACCAAGTTTAAAATTTTCCTCTATTTCCAAATTTATTCTATAGGAAACTTATTGAGGAAAATATCTCACATCAACGAGGTAGACTAAAACAATCATGTTATTTACTTTCAAAGGGGATAGAAGAATGGATGAATGCTTCAGAACTCTTTCAAGTATCTGAGAATCATGCTTGGTTCAGAATATTTATTTGAATTCAAACAGAACAAAGATGAGATATTTATTTACTTCTAACATTTGTATATGTCAATTGAAGACAATAGCATAATCTACAAAGAAAAATTCTGAGGGAAAAAGTATTTCAATTTCTGTATTGTCATATTTTTGACTATAAAGAGGAGATTCATTACTTTAAATTTCATATCAAAATGATATTTAAGGTCTCAAACAGCTATCCTTGTTGATCAGATGAAATTCATACCATAACTGCAATAAAAATCAGTGACACATTTATTTTGTGTGGGGCTTATGCAGTAGACACATACCCTAAACTTTTTCCTCACATAATACTTTGGAGTATTACAGCACATCTAGGACTAGGCACACATAAATTTAGATTTCAGTTGTGCTTACAACTATGTCTATATGACTTTGGAATTATAGTCTATAACTGAATTTCAGTGTAGGTGGTACTAGAGTCCATCTCAGTATGGTTGGAATTCTATTCAAACTTCATTCTGTGTTGTTTAGGCCAATAATGAAGGAGTACCTGAGAGAGGTTTTTGTTCCTCCCGACATCAAATATGTGCTGTTTTTCAATACCACTTCTTTAAATCTCTAATGCCAACTAGGTGTCCAATAAGTCAGTTCGATTCTGACACTAATTACATGGAATTAGACCCCATAACCCATGGTCTCAGTCCTTCAAGACTGCCCCTACTTCAGATGCCAGTCACAAGTCTTGGGCCACTTCTGACTGGACTGGCTCAGGTTTAATAACTTGACGAAACAGCTTACAAAGATCAGGAAGGCACTTTGCTTACATTTGCCAGTTTATGAAGAATTATAAAGAATATTAATAAACCAGAGGGAGAGGTACAAAAAGGTCATGTCTGGAAGACTCTAGAGCACAGGACCTTGTGGAACAGGGGTGTACCACCAGCCCTGCACATGGATGCATTCACCAACCCCGAAGCCCTCCAAACCCTGTTACATAGGCATTTTAATGGAAATTTCATTAGGTAAGCATGGTTGATTAAATCATTAGCCATTGATGATTATCTCAATCTCCAGCCCCTCTCCTGTTTGACGAGGCCAGGGATTAAGTTTGCGAGTACCAAGTTTCTAACCAAGGATTAGTCTTTTGGTAACTAGCACCCATCCTGTGCTGTCTAGAGGCCTGACAAGGGCAGACTCTTTATGGCATGAGACAATTCTATTAGCCTTATCATTCAGGAAATTCCAAGGATTTTAGGAGCTGGGAACAAAGGAACAGGGGACAGAGACCACATATCTTTCTACAATATCACAATACCTATTATAAACCAAATGGGTCAATTAGGTAAAAGGGAATTAATAGAAATTACTTTTAGCTTTCCATATGATTCTGGCTTTAAGTCACTAATATTGAATACTGGTCTTGTATGTGACAGACACTGGAATATTTTAAATGCCAAAGCCTCTGGGCATCAGAGAGTTTCTACCCTCCTCAAAATGCGACTAAATTGGCAGATGCTTCCTATGTGTCATTATCAGTTGACTCCTATGACATTAGCTGTTACCCTCTGATTCCCATAAGGCTTTATGTATCTGGTCCCAAATCTCTCCAGGTCTTGCAGGTCTCTTCTGTGTCTCCTGAACCCATCCTTCTGGATTTATCAGCTTTTCTTCAAACCTCAATCATTTCTCTGTGTGCTTTCTTCTCCGTATGCCTCACCAAAACCTGCCTTGGCCCTGAGGACCTAGTTTCTGCAGTTGGCATCTCAGGTGATAGCACTTTATTTTCTCCCTGCCCATATCCTTTGCTCACAGAGATGGGGTTTCATGTCCTATTGTTTCTCTTTGCCACTCGCAAATCATTGCCCCTCCACTCTCATTAACAGTTGTATATTACTCCTCTTCTAGCTATTATTCCTTTTCATACTCAGGTCAACTTATCTTTATTCACTACACACATGAGCAAACAGTTGCATTCTTCTCCAGATAAAAATTCAGCTAGAATCCTGTGAGGTTTCAATATACTGCCAGGCCTGCTCACCAGACTAGTGAAATTTCCTGTCCACTGATGCCCCCGTCTCTCATTCAAATCATTGCAACTTCTCCTTCTTTCTTCTCTCTTTTCCTACCATGGTCCCCAGTTCTGACAACACTCTTACTTATACTTTAAATGTCCAATTCTTCTGATTTAATTTATTTAATTTGAGAATTTATTAAAGTTACACAACAGTTATACCTTCTACTTAGATCACACCATCCATGCATGAAGTTGTAGGAGAGATGTTTCTTTTGCTAAGTACACATTCATCTGATATTAATGTCATGGCCTTTGCTTTTTTTGTTCTTACATTTGCCTATAATATTTTAGACCCTCCTAAAGTGCTCTCAGGCTCACTGTGATCACCCTAAGATTCTACCTATACGTATATATTGTTTGGAGAACACGAGCAAGATAAATTTTTAAAAGACTCAATACTTAGCCTTGTCCCTCAAAGTGTTAAGTGAATTTAATATGAGAACAAAATATAGTACTCTTTTAGTACTTTAAAAAGTGAGATTATATTGTGATAATCTTCTATACTTCTTTCTCAGAAGAAATTTACTCTAAGAAAAATGGGGTCCAGGGCTGAATTTCTTCTGTCTTTCATGCCTAAGTACAACTCAAGGGACTAAAAAGAAATCCCTGGTTAAATTAAATTATCATTGGAAGGGGAAGACCTAGAAATTAGATCCGGTCCTAAGGGAAAAAATGACAGTAGCAGAAAAAATGTAGTTCTAGGGAAAAGAGATGATCAAGCATCAGGGCCGTGGCTTGATTAGGGTCCTGGAGCCCTCCTCTCATCCTTTCTCCACATTGTTCTTTCCAATCTTCCTTCCAGGGGCTTCTCCCATCCTCCTTAAAGCCCTTTGGGATCTTCCAAATATAGAAAAATTCCAAAATGGCCTCACAAAAATACAGAAAAAGACAATACATATAATGTGTTCTGCCTCATTGATAATACAAGGACTTGGAATAAAAACAGTAAGATGCTCTGGAAGTGTTTTAAACAACGAAGGATGTTTTTCAAGGAATATACTTTTATTTCCAGTTGAAAACTTAGTGTAACATATGATTATCAAGAGGCGTTTTAAAGTAGAATGATCTAGATTTCAGATTTGCAAAAAAAAAAAAAAATCATAATAGTACTATAGCAACAAAAACACTGCTATGTTGATACTTAGTAACACATTAGCTTTCTGGCATAATGAAATACCAGAAGCCAGCATCACCCTAACTGTTGGGTGCTATATAGAGGAGTTTGTCCCAAACCATAGCTTTAAACATTCTGTTCTATTTAACAGTGTCTCTAGATATTGCAATGATGTCAGATTTTGAGCAACCTAATAGAGGTAACCTTTTGCCCCCCCACCCCGATTTTATCCTGCACTTCCCTCTCAAATGATAACAAATAGTGCTTCAAAATTGTTCAAGTAAAAGTATTGAAGCTGAATGATAATCTTAGCCAATGGCTATCTTTTTAAATGTTTAGTGATAGCAAAAGGGTAGTGTTTAATCAATATCTTTAATAGTGTTTATACCTACAATAGTGATAAAAATAAACATGTGTCACACAGAAAGGAGAATCCCATGATGAAATTCAAATTTGTTCTAAACAAGGAAGGACAAGATTCTCAAGACTCAAGTACATATCTATCTAGGACACACACACACACAGTAATTCTAGAAGCTTTCTGGTCGAGAGTAGGGGCTAAAAAGCAAAACAAAACAAAACAAATAAACAAACAAAAACGGACAAACTTGGAAAGTCCAGAGAGTAGAAGGAACCTCAAACCTGGAAAGGGAGAATTTCCACTAGAAGGATCAAGGTCAACATTTCTTCAGGCTAACAGAATTGGGGGAAGGAGGCCTTCAAATCAGAATTGATTGGCTACAATTTAAAACATTCTGTAGCACAAAGAAAGCAAACTGAGTCCTTTCCGATTTCTATTATAAGCCCATAATACTGATCTAAAAAAAAAAGGAAGAAAGAAAGAAAAAAAAACTAAGAAAACTAAAGACCAATCTTACTTAGAAATATTGATGCAATTCCTAAATAAAATATTAGCAAATAGAATTCAGCAGTACATTAAAAGAATAATTCACATGGCTAATTGGGATTAAGTCCAGAAATGCAAACTGATTCAATATTTTTAAATGCATTACTAATATTCAACATCTTAATAAGTCAAAGGAGAAAAAAAATAAATGATGGTTTCAACATATGCTGATATGACATTTGAAAAATTTCATTACCCATTCCTGTTTCAAGAAGAAAAACTCTTAGGGAAATAGGAATAAATAGAAATTTCCTTCACATGAAAAAATATGTATGCCAACTAAAAGTGTCATGATAAAGAATGAAGCAGCTGAAGTATTACAATTAAAGTCAGAAATATAACAGCGATACCCACTATAATTGGTAGTGTTTAAGATTAATTAAGAAACATGTAAAACATTGCTACGAAGGGGAACACATTATTTCATCCATTCTATTCCACAAATATTGATTGAAAGCCTATTAGGTGTCAGCCATATAATATGGCTCTTAGGATATTCTGCCATGGAAAGATGGATGTACCACACTCTTGGACTTTACATTCAAGGAAGGTAGACTTTTTGCAAATTATATTATGACTGCATGCCTGGAGGAGGCAAGAACCCAGTATTGACTGCATATTAAAAGTTTAGTTGAGAACTATTTAAAAATTACTTTACAAATGTCAATAAGCAGGTAGCAAAGATGATTGAATAAATATATTCCAGTTAAAGAAATAATAACAATAAAAACCCCTAGAAAAATAGAAAAAAATACGCAGTGCCTCTTTTTTAAAAAAATGATGAACTATAAGTGTGAGAAATAATGTCTTTTAAAAATGGAGATAGTCTTTATTCTTTCATAGGAAAATTAAAGGATATAAATTAATCTTAATCAGTAAGGTAAAAGAAATCCTAGTGTGAATCATAACATAGCTTTCTTTAAATTTCATAAATTTCATCTAGATGTATAAATATCTGAACTTAGATGATAGATTCTGGAAAGACAGGGTAGTCAGGAGGAAATATTCATATTGGATTTTAAAGTTCTTATAGAGTTACAATAATTGAAATGTTGTGGTATCAGTAAAAGAATAGATAATCCAGTGGTATAAACTAATGAATAAATAGGTTAAGACCTTTATTGGAATTCACTTTGTGAGAAAATCCCTGGGAAATGATTATTCTTAATCACTGATGTTTTGAACGGTGACATAGCTATTAAAAAAAAATTGGATTCCTACCTCAAAATTTAACACTTGAATGAATTCCGGATGAGTTAGAGTATCAAATGTCTTTTTAAAAATGAAGTCATAGAAATATTGGGATGAGATGTAACTGAATATTATTATAATCTTGGAAGAATTTCCCAAACTTGATACAAAATCTGGAAGTCTCGATGAAGAGAACTGACTCACGTTTAATACATCCTAGTTTAAAACATCTACATGAACAGAAAGACCCCCAAAGTATTAACAAAATATATTCACAACTATAGCACATAAAATAACCTAACATCCTTCAAATAAAAGGAGCTCTCTCTTACATTTTAATGGGATAAAGAAAAAGCACTTTTTCTAAATGGCCAAAGGGTATTCACAGACAACTCCCAGAACTGGAGATATAAAGGCACAATATCAAATAAAATATGTTCAGTTTTTTGCGGAACAAACACAAACCAAAGTGACTAACAAAATCAAAGTGACTAATGCAAATCAAAGTGACTATCTGACTAACAAAAGACAAAATGACTGTTACTATCCAGTGTGGGTAACAATGAAAGCACTAGGTACTTTTATACAATATTCTTTGGATTGTAAATGAGTTCAGTGCAAACTTTTTGGGAACAATTTGTCAACATATGTCAATATTTTGTCAATAATTGTAGGACCCCTTTAACTATGGATTACAATTTTAGAAATAAGCACTGTAGGAGAAAACAGCATGTAATGAATGCTCGCATGCATAGGCACAGTATTTATGTTCCTTTAACTGCATAAATTTGGAAAAAACTAAATTTTAATCTTTAGGGATTGGTTAGATAAGTTTTGTTACCATGCATGTACTAGAGTATTATGCAGTGGTTAAAATAATAAAGTAGATCTACACATTCTGTTTTAGAAAAGGTCCATGGTAAATTACTAAGTGAAAGGGTAATGGGATGTTCTCTGTTGTATAATCTAACTATTGTAATTTGAGTGTGTATGGATATGTATTTGTAAACTCACAAACATTTGCATAAGGCTATACATCGGATTGTTGAAAGTTCTTATCTCTAGAGAGTTAAATTCAAAGGAAGAGAGCAGAGGGAAGGAAGAATAGCATCATGTTCTGTATATTCTTCTGTATTTTCTCAAATGTTGTTTTATATAGGGAACATGCATTCCTTTTATAATAAAAAAACAACTACAAAGATTTAAAAGTTCTTTGCTGAAAATAAATCTGAAAATATAACTCTATGTTTTCCATGTTTCCTGATTCTCTTTGAGAAAAAGTTCTTTCATTTATACTGGCATACTGGATTTCTAGTAAAAGTTAACTTTATGAGCAAGTTAATAATCTATGTTTTGAATTATTTATATGCACTTTGAAGCTTTAAGGCAGAGAGGGCAAGTTCCATATTTTCCTTCCCTTTAGATCATAATCCTCCCTCTGACACCATGGTCTTCTCCATATTGATGAGGTGCAGAGAGCGGAAAGAATGTTAGATTTCAGATGGGAGGTGTGGTATGCCTTCTTATCTGTTACCTTCCGCAAGATAACCATGAAGGGCAAAGAAGTGAATTCAGCTGACAAATGTTTAGCCATTCTGGGGCTTAGGAGTGATACAGCATAGAAAAGTAAATTTATAGGTATTTGTAGGAGGAATTCTTGATTTAGGATTTTTTCCTGCTTTGGCATAGGTTGAAGGATGTGCTTTACCTCCAACCCACCTCTACCCACCAGCCTCAGAGGCTTATTTGGTTCTTGGGGAAATCTGGGATTTGATTCTAAGTCCTAAAGAGGGCTGTCTCTGGTCCTGATTCCTACTCAGTCCAGAAGTCCATTTGAATTCTAAGTTCACATGAGAAGAATTTGTGTGTTGCAAGAAGAAAATACAGGATTTACTTTGGCCAGTTCCTGCAGAGTTTGATCCAAAGAGCACTCATACGGATTCAGTCCTCTGAAGTGATTTTTGTTTCTACGCATTTCTGAAAAGAAACCTGGAACTGAGTATCACATCAGACTAGAAATGCAGCCCAGACAGGCCCAGAACCCCATAGGTTCCCGAGAGAATGTACCTGTACTTCTATCTATTGTGCTACTAATATTTGCCTGAGGAGCAGTAGCTAAATGATTTTCTTTTTCCTAAACTATGGCTCTAATCTCTCAAGTTATGTTTTGTCTGTTCACTGAGCAGTTCTCAAAATAAAGCAGTTTTTAATATTTCTAAACATTCTCATTGTTCATTCATCACTATTCTGTCAAATATTTGGCACATTACTTGACCAAATATCTGGCAGGTGTGAATAGCATTGGTTTGAGTTATTTCCCCTATAATCCCTTGCCAGAGCTCTGATACTGTAAGAACCATTACACCATGTCTCATCTGTTCCCTGTATTTCTAAAATTCTTTCTTCCAGGAGAATGACCAAGTCCTTCCAAGACTAGAAAAATAAGTCAATGTTGCATTTCAAACATGATCAGGAAACAATAAAGACACTGGTAGAAAACAGGAGAACCAAAGAGGCTTTATCTGGCATGGCTTAGCATTTCGCCATGCATATTCTGTCCTTAATTTGGAGACTAACCTGCTGGCGGGGCTGTGTGCTTCCAGGATGAAGGAGAAAAGATGCACAGGCAGGAAGGAACAAATTCTATTTCAGTTATACACTTCGTTACTGTGGTCACATAGCAGATGCAGTCCTCTTCACCAACGCTTTCCCAGATCCCAATAAGCATTTAAATATTGAAAAGACACCTAAGATTTTATCTCTGGTGATCTGAGAGCCTTGAGCCACAGGAAAGGAATATAAAATAACATTCTTTTGATCAAATTTCCTTTTTATTTTTTTCCCTTTCCTTATTGGAAAACCTCTAACAGTTGATCTATTTAGTGCAGAGATCAATTGATAGATTATCTTGAAGAAAGAATATTGTAGCAAAGGCTTATATATATTTTCTTTCTTTTTTCTGAAGATCCTGGAATGCCCTCAAACTTTTATGCTGAGATGAAATGAGAACAGTCCTCTTGTAAGAGTAGATAATCATATTTAAGGAGTGGGATACATCACCACAGCATAAGGTTTAAGGTGGTGTATGAGTCTATTCAGGCTGCCATAATAAAATACCATTGACTAGATACCTTAAATAACAGAAATGTATTTTTTTACAGTTCTGGAGCCCAGAAGTCCAAGATGAAGTTGTGAGCAGGTTTGGTTTCTCTTAAGATCTCACTTCTTGGCTTGATGATGGTGGCCTTCTCCCTGTGTCCTCTGAACATGCACATCACTGATGTCTTCCCTCTTCCTATAAGGACATCAGTCATATCAGATTAGGGTTCCACCCTAAGGATGTCATTTTAACTTAATCATCTCTTTAAAGAGATTATCTCTAACTATGGTCACATTGAGGTACTGAGGGTTAGGACTTTGACATATGAAGAGAGGGAACACAATTCAGCTCATCACAGGGGATGAGAGAGCATGCTCCAATAAAAGGTCTATAAACAGAAGGAATGTGCCATGATGTATAGCAACATTCATGGGCACTAAGGGGAAACTATAATGACTGATTAGAGCCAGTGACCTATAGAAGGAAATTCCCCAGTTTCTCCAATGTTAATACTACTAGCTAAGGTCCTTGAGAGTCCCTTAACTTCATCTATCTGAAGAGTGAAATAAACATGACCACTCACATGAACCATCATATGAAGTTCAAATATAATCTATAGTATTTTTTTCTCAATGCAATCTATAAATGTAAATATTTTTATAACCCAGGATTCTCTAGGAAATTCCTTGGTGGAGGTGCATGTGAAAGACCATTTTGAAGAGAAGAGAAAGCTGCAGAAGGAAGGGCACATTTTCCAAGAGAGGATGGTCCATGTTCATAAGTACTTTTTTTTTTAAGATTTCATTTATATATTTGTTAGAGAGAGAGAGAGCATGAGCAGTAGGAGAAGCAGTGGGGGAGGAAGAGGGAAAGGGAGAGGATCTCAAGCACACTCCTTGCTGGGGACCCAAGGGGCTCAAGTCCAGGACCATGAGATCAGGACCTGAGCTGACACCAAGAGTTGGACACTTAACCAACTGCCACCCAGGCACCCCAGTTCATAATTATTTTTTAAGTGAGGGGTGATTTAGAAGATCCAATTTTGACCAGCTCAAGCAGAACAAATAGTATAAGACAGACTTTCCATCTCTTCCCCGGACCTTACAGTGTTAATATTTTTGTTCCTTTTGGTTGTTGTTTGTGTTTCTAATTTGGGGGATTGGACCCATAACTGACTATAACCACTTCCATTTACTCTACAGTGCCTTAGATTATACATGTATAGAAGGGAGAGAACAACAACTGCTTAGCCAATCCCAGAGATTCAATTCAATAACAGTTGAGAGACTTCTTTGGCATGGCTAAAAAGACACTATTCAATTAGAAATTGATGATATTTTATATGACAAACTAATTTTCATCTAGCACCTAGCACATGACAGGAGCTGAATTAATGATCATTGTCTGACAATGGTAATTTTAAACAAAACACTAAATTGTTCAGAAGAGTATAATTCCAAGATGATATTTTTGGAATTCAGTTCTCAGTGTTGCTGTAGGAAAGAGAAACGACAGAAGCAAGGTCACCAACGGGATGCATACCAGGTATGATTTGATAAGGGTCTGTCCACAGACTATGAAATGGAGGGGGAAGGGGTAATTTATACTGTGAAAATCAGTGACATTAGCAGATATGTACAGAATGGGAGAAGGTGGGGCACCTGGGTGGCTCAGTAGGTTAAGCCTCTGCCTTCGGCTCAGGTCATGATCTCAGGGTCCTGGGATCCAGCCCTGCATCCGGCTCTCTGCTCTGCGGGGAGCCTGCTTCTCTGTCTCTCTCTGCCTGCCTCTCTGCCTACTTGTGATCTCTCTCTCTCTGTCAAATAAATAAAATCTTAAAAAAAAAAGAATGGGAGAAGGTGAAACACACACAGTATATAGAGCAAATTTCTTCCTTGTGGAATTAAAAAGTGTGGTTTTACAAGCTTTCTCCAAGTACATATGCAATGCACAATACATTGCTTAGTCTGCAAGATTATTCTATAGAATAATAATGTTTACTCCTAGAACTTGCATAGAATTCTGCCCAAGTTTTCTTTTTCTCAATTTCACTCTCCATTACTCCTAGTTATACCCTATGTAACTACACAAGGAGATCTAAGTGCTGTTTATTTTCCTTAACACTTAGCTTTTTCTATCTTTTTCTGTCACCACCAGCAAAAGTGTCCCTCCTTGTATAATTAGATATTTTCCCTACATTTTCTTATTTTTGCCTCCATATCTTTATGATCTCTTTTTTCTGCTGAAAATTGACACAGAGTAGCTTTCTGGATCTCATAAAATGGATATAGCAGACTGCTTGAAAAACTGGCTATATTATGGTTTTTCCTATAAACATACCTTTACCATGTTACTTAGCAGGGTTTTTTTTTTGTTGTTGTTGTTTTTTGTTTGTTTGTTTGTTTTTCCCATCAAGAGATGGATTCTACTCCCCTACACTTTCATTCTTGATTGAAGATTGCTCTGGCCAAGAGACTAACTCTGGCCAAGAGACTGGGGCATAAGAGACAGTGTACAAGTTCTAAGTCTAGGCTTCAAGAAAATCTCAATTTTCTGTTTTGTTGTTATTTCAAAATTCTGACTATCCCGTGTGTTGGGGATAATACCTTGTGTTGCAGAAATGAGTTACCTAGCTGACTGGAGATGCATAAGGCTGTCTGAGTCCAGAAGAACCAGTCTTCTTTGAGCTTAGCCTAAATTGTTGGCCCACAGAATTGTACACTAAGTAAATACATCTTGAGGTGCTGGGTTATATAGCAAAAACTATTACAGTGGGCTACTTAAGAAGTGTGTGAAATCTCCCTTTCCTTTGATGAGAAATATTTGCAGCAATTCCATACAATCCTCACATCAACATGTTACCATATAAAGAATAAACACTTAAATAGTTGCTCAAAGACATTTCAAATACTTTAAATTCATAATATATTAACTTTCTGATATATTATTTTTTTCAGATATATTCTTTATTAATGGCGTTTGGAACATTCCAGTATTTTAAATATGCCAAAGCAAAAAGTCCAGAAGGTGCTACTATTTTCATTTAACTTCACTCTTCTAACATTTCCTGTGATTTCAAATATGAAGAAGATCTAGTGATAAGCAAAATCCAGAAAATGTTAATTATCTTGATGCTGTCAAGGAGAGAACATTGGCTTGGTGCCATTGCTGCTTTGGGGTCATAGCCAACCTGAGAATGAACAGCTGTTGTTATTCAGAAAAATTCAGACAATATTTGGGAAGACATTAATTTAGGGGAAAAATAAGAGGAAAATAAGAAAACAAGAAACTAAATAAGAGTATGGACTCCAAAAAACAAATAGGATTTTAGGAGGAAGGGGGAGTGGGGGGATGGGTGAGCCTGGTGGTGGGTATTAAGGAGGGCACATATTGCATGGAGCACTGGGTGTACATAGACAATGAATCTTAGAACACTGTATCAAAAACTAATGATGTATTTTACAGTGACTAGCATAACAAAATAAGAAAAAGAATAGCATTTTTTTAGGCTATAAAAAATATCTAATTGGGGAGGGGAGGCGAACCATAAGAGACTATGGACTCTGAAAAACAACCTGAGGGTTTTGAAGGGTCAGGGGTGGGAGGTTGGGGCAACCTGAGGGTTTTGAAGGGTCAGGGGTGGGAGGTTGGGGGAACAGGTGGTGGGTAATGGGGAGGGCATGTTTTGCATGGAGCACTGGGTGTTGTGCAAAAAGAATGAATACTGTTAGGCTGAAAAAATAAATAAAATGGGAAAAAAATATCTAATGATTCTAGAAGTGTTGAATATATCTTTCAATACAGTCTAAAGGGGGGCAAAATAAGCAAGGCATTTGAGAGGCAATGTGGCATAATGAAAGCATATGGGATTTGGGGTCAGAGAAAACTTTAGTTTTTTGGGCGAAGATAATTTTCATGTGTTCTCATTCACATAGAAATGAATGTCTTTCAGTTCTGTTTATGAATCTACAACACACACCAGTTTAAAACATTTTAATTTGTATATAAAAATTCATTGGTTATTTCTTCCTTCTATTCTGTAAAGTAGTAGCTCCTAAAGTATAGTCTGAGATCCTAGAGATCCCAGAGATAAGAAGCTATGGTAAGAATGTAGCTGTCTTCCATTAAGCTGTACATTAAGAGATTTGGAAATATTTAAAACAATTCTATTCTTCTACTTTCTTTTATTTGGAAAACAGTTTTTTAAATAGAGATTTTATATATTTATTTGACAGTCAGAGAGCATAGGCAGGCAGAGGGAGAGGGAGAAGCAGGCTCTCCGCCGAGCAGGAGCCCAATGAAGGACTTGATCCCAGGAACCCAGGATCATGACCTGAGCCGAAAGCAGCCCTTAACTGACTGAGTCACCCAGGTGCCCTAGAAAATAGTTTTTATTAAAATATTATTTGTGTTACTATGTCATGAGTTTGTCAGTTATTTTTTAAAATTTTTAAAATTTTTAAAATTTTTTTAATAAACATATAATGTATTATTAGCCCCAGGGGTACAGGTCTGTGAATCGCCAGGTTTACACACTTCACAGAACTCACCATCTCATTGTTATTTTAAAATTAGTTAACAGATATTGATATGTGTTCTTCATTTTAATTTCTAAAATTATAAATATTCAACATAACCCATATAAATGAAAATTTTTTGACATTCTTAACACTTCTTAAGAACATTAATGGGAACTGAGACAAAAAAAAATTGAGACCCACACTTTCCAGTAAGTTGGGTCAGGTATTATTATACCCATGTAATAGATTTGGAACAGAAGGCTTAACAATGAATTTACTTGAAGGTGATTTATTGGATAGGGATCTAGAATGAAGAATTTCTAACTCAAAATTCCCTTCACATTTTAAGTTTACCTTTACTCAATGAATTGTCCATATTTATAACATTTTTATTGGTCAAGTTAAAATGTAATAAAAATACACTTTTTCATAGTGTATAATTATCTGACTTTTAACACAAGTATGGATTTATAGAACCATCATTTCTGAAGGGTACCAGAATATGCCATTCCAAAATATGGCTTTTTGGCATATGGATTATTTTGAGTTAACGGTCACTGAGAACAGTAGTTGCAGGAAAAATTCTAAAAACTGGGCACTACTTTTCCTTTTCTAAAGGAAATTTACATTTATGCAGGAAGTTTTCTTTTGTAAAAGATGTCTCACTCTCCCTAAGAAGATGAGGACTCCTAACTCTCATCAATGGAAGACTTATCAAAGGAGAACTCTTAACAATGGAGAAGGCACTGACTTAAATCTCAATAACAAATCTTACTGAACAACCCCCATTTACCATACATTTCCTAACTACCTTCCCATAACTTGCTTCCCTTGGCCAGAAACCTTAAATTCCCTTTCCACTATTTAGCCTAAAATGATATTTAAGCCCCAATTCTAACCATTCCTTTAGATTACTCATTACTGGATATTCTCATGTGTACATGTACTACATACATGTTAATATATTTGTTAATCTTTGGCTAGTCTTATTTATAGGGTGCCACCTGGAGGACCAAAGATGGGTAGAAAAATATTTCTTTTCCTCTTCTATACCATCATAAAGGTATAAAACAGTTCTATACCTGTAAAAATTTCGTCATGCTCTCCTTATATATGTCAGAACCTCTCCCAGGACTGTTTTGTCTTTTTGAGAATGTCATATAAATGGAAACATACTATATGTAACTTTCAATATTGACTTTTTTCCCTACTCGTCATAATGCCTCTGATATACATCTATGAAGTATTGTGTATTGAGGGTTCATGACTCTTCCTGAAGAACAATGTTTCATTGTATGAATATTTCACCATTTATTTATCCATTCACCTGTTGAAGGACATCTTGATTGTTTCTGGTTTCGGCTTATAATAAATAGGAGAGCTGTAAACATTTGTGTATAGGTTTCTGTATGAACATAAATTTTCAGTTGTCCAGGATAAATGTTCAGGAGTGGAATCTTTAGGTCATTGTATGTTTAATCTTGCAAGAAAATAATTTTCCAGAACTGTTTTATATATATATATATATATATGCACGCATACACACACACACGCATGTGTGTGTTTGTTGTTAAGTATTATTTCTGGTCTTTTGCCTATTTTTAAATTGGATTGTTTTCTTATTGAGCTTTGAGAGTTCTTTACATATTCTGAACCCAAATCATATTCCAGATATATAATTTACAAATATTTTTTCCCAGTTTGTAATTTATCTTTCATTCTCTCAATAGTGTCTCTCTCATACAAATAAAATGTTTTTAATATTGGTGAAATTCTATTTTTCAATATTTTCTTTGATGAATCATGCTTTTGGTGTCATGTCTGAGAGCTCTGCTTAAAATGGAGGTTGGGGCAACCTGAGGGTTTTGAAGGGCCAGGGGTGGGAGGTTGGGGGAACAGGTGGTGGGTAATGGGGAGGGCACGTTTTGCATGGAGCACTGGGTGTTGTGCAAAAAGAATGAATACTGTTACGCTGAAAAAATAAATAAAATGGGAAAAAAAAAATGACTGATGAAGGCGAACCATAAGAGACTATGGGCTCTGAAAAACAACCTGAGGGTTTTGAAGGGTCAGGGGTGGGAGGTTGGGGGAACCAGGTGGTGGGTAATAGGGAGGGCACATATTGCATGGAGCACTGGGTGTTGTGCAAAAACAATGAATACTGTTACGCTGAAAAAATAAATAAAATGGAAAAAAAATGATTTTGCTTCATATGATTTTCTCCTGTATTTTATCTTATAAAACCTTATAGTTTTATGTCTGACATTTAGATCTACAATCTATTATGTGCTAATTTTTGTTTAAAGCATAAGGTTTGGGTTGAGATTCTTATATTTACTTATTTATTTTCATTTGATATACAATTCTTCTAACACCATTTATTAAAAAGACTATCATTTCCTTATCGAATTACATTTCTAATTGAGCATACTTATGTTGGTCTCTGTATTCTCCACCCTGTCTCATTGATCTATAGATCTACCCTTTCAATAATAACACATCCTTGATTACTGCCTCTTTATGCTAAGTCTTAAATTGAGCAGTATAATTCTCCTGATTTCCCATGATTCCCATGATTTACTCTTCTTTTTCAAAATTGTTTTGGTTATTTTAGCTCTTTTGCCTTTCCACATACCTTTTTTTTTTAATTTCTTTTCAGCATAACAGTATTCATTGTTTTTGCACCACACCCAGTGCTCCATGCAATACTTGCCTTCCCTAATACCTACCACTTGGTTCCCCCAACCTCCCACCCCGCCACCCCTTCAAAACCCTCAGGTTGTTTTTCAGAGTCCATAGTCTCTCATGGTTCACCTCCCCTTCCAATTTCCCTCAACTCCCTTCTTCTCTCCATCTTCCCATGTCCTCCGTGTTATTTGTTATGCTCCACAAATAAGTGAAACCATATGATAATTGACTCTCTCTGCTTGACTTATTTCACTCAGCATAATCTCTTTCAGTCCCATCCATGTTGCTACAAAAGTTGGGTATTCATCCTTTCTGATGGAGGCATAATACTCCATAGCCACATACACTTTTTGAATTAAGATACTTGTCTGTATTGAGATTTTGATTGGAATCATGTTAAACCCATAGATCATTTTCAGGAAATTTGGCATCTTTACTATGCCAATTCTTCTCTTTTAAAAAAAAAATTATTTAAGTAACCTCTACACCCAGTGTGGGCTCAAACTCATGACCCTGAGATCAAGAGTGGCATGCTCATGCTCCTCCTTCTGAGCCAGCTGGGCGCCCCTATGTCATTCTTCTTATCAATGACCAAATGACCACAGAATGTCTCTCTGCTAATTTAGGTCTTTGTTTTCTGTCATTCGGTGTTTTGTGGTTTATAGCATATAGACAGATACACTATAGCTTCATTAGATTTACATTTAAGTATTCCATTTATTGCAGCTATATTCTACTACACTATTTTTTTTCCATTTTATTTATTTTTTCAGCATAACAGTATTCATTGTTTTTGCACAACACCCAGTGCTCCATGCAAAACGTGCCCTCCCTATTACCCACCACCTGTTCCCCCAACCTCCCACCCCTGACCCTCCAAAACCCTCAGGTTGTTTTTCAGAGTCCATAGTCTCTTATGGTTCGCCTCCCCTTCCAAATTTTTTGTTTATTACACTATTTTTTAATTATTTAATTGCTCACTAGATACAGAAGTATGACTGATTTTGTGTTTGCCATCTACCTTATGATTTTGTTAAATTCATTACTTTTAGGAGGTTAAAAAAAATTCCTTGCGGTTTTCTACCTATACAGTCATAATGTCTGAACATAAAGGCAGTGTTATTTTTTCTTTTTTAATTTGTATGGCTTTAAATTTTTTTCTTGCCTTACTGAATGGATTAGGACTTCCAGTTTAATATTGATTATGACTGGTGAGAGTAGGAAGGCCTTCTTCTCAGTCTTAGTGGGAAAGCAGTCTTTCACTACTAAGTACGAAATTAACTGTAGGTTTTTTATAGATGCTCTTCATCAAGTTGAAAAGGTCCTATTTATTCCTAGTTCACCGAATGAATTTGGAATTTTGTCAAATGCTTTTTCTTCATCAATTAATAATCATGTTGCTTTTCTTCTTAGACTGTAACAGGGTAGATTACAGCAGTTGGTTTTTGAATATTGAAATTGTCTTGCTATCCCAGGATAAATTCCACTAGGTTGTGGTGTTTATTCTTTTTAAACATTGCTGGAGTGGAATTGTTTATATTTTGTTGAGGATCTTTGTATCTGTTAATGAGGAATATTAGTCTGTAATTACCTCTTCCTGTTGGTCTTCATCTAATTATACCAGGGAGGTGCTGGCCTCTTAAACTGGGTTGAGGAGCGTTTTATCCTTTTCTATTTTCTTTTAGAGATTGTGCAGCATTGGTTTTACTTTTTCTTTAAATGTATGGTAAAATTCTCCAGGGAAACTTAGCCCAGAGATTTCCTTTTTGGAAGGTTTTAAAATAACAAATTTAATTTCTTCAGTATTTATAGGGTGAGTCTGCTTATCTCTTTCTACTTGTAAAGTTTTGGGAGTTAGTAGTTTTCAAGGATTTGTATTTAAGTTCTCAAAGTTATGTGCCTGGATTTTTATGGTATTCTTTCATGGTCTTCTTAATGTTTTCACAGTCTATAGTGATATAACTTCTTTCATTTCTTTATTGGTAATTTTTATCTTATGCTTTGTTAGTTTTACTAGAGGTATATCAACTTTATTGATTTTTTTCCAAAGAAACTGCAGTCATTTCACTGATTTTTTCTCTATTGCTTATTGTTTTCAATTTTATTGATTTTTATTCTTTATTTTATTCTTTCTGCTTGATGTATTATTTTGCTCTTTTTCTCAAAGTAGAGTTTACTATTAAGTTGAAGGCTTTCTTTTCAATGTAAGCACTGAATTGTATAAATGTATTGCTTAGCACTGTTTAGCTGCCTCTTACAAATTTTGATAAGTTCAAATCTCTCTCTATATACATGTAGATACATAGATAAATATTTAAAATTTAAAGCTATCTATCTATCTATCTATAGCTTTAAATTTTCTCTTTGACCCATGGATTATTTAGAAATATTTTACTTAATATCCAAATGTTTAAAAATGTTTCTGTTAGTTTTCTGTTACCTACTTCTAACCTAATTCTATGATTAGAGAACATACTCCTTATGGTTTCAATCATTTTATATTTGTTAAGTTTTATTTTATCACCCAGGATATTATCTATCTTGGTCAATATTTCAGGTACCTTTGAAAAAAATGTATATTATGGTATTGCTGGCTGTGGGTTTTGTAACTATCAAAAAGTCTACTTGACTGATGTTTTTCAGTTTTTCTCTATCCTTGATAAGTTTTTTTATCACTTACTGAGATGGGAGTGATGAAATTGCCAACTACAACTGTGATTTTATCTAATTCTCCCTTCAGTTCTGTCACTTTTTATTTCATGAATTTTGAAGCTCAGTTTTAATGCATAAATATTTAGGATTGTTATGTGTTCTTACTAAATTTACTTAATCATTACATAATGTTCCTTTTTTCCCTTAATAGTTTTGTCTGCTCTGAAGTCTATTTTGGCTGATAGCAACATAGCCGTTACAACTTTCTTTACATTGATATTTGTATGGTACACTTTTTCCTATACTTTCACTTTTATCCTACCTATATAATTATATTTGCAGAGGCTTTTTGTACACACATAGAGTTGGATGATCTCTTCTTTTTAAATACATTCTAGGAATTTCTTTTAGTTAGCTTTTTAAGGCCATTTTTGTTGGATATAATTCTTGATATGTTGGGGCTTGGGTCTACCAGGTATTTGATTTTGTTTCTTCCTTCTCCTATTTGTTCTTCTGCATCTCCTTTCTTGCCTTCTTTTGGGTTATTTGACCCAAAATAAATTTGACTTTATTGTATTGTATTTTTCACTCTATTTCTTTGTACAGGATTCCAGCGGTTGCTTTAGTGACTAAATATATACTTAAATTTTCTCTGTCAATTTATAATTAGTAGTTTACCACTTCAAGGAGAATGTAGAAACTTACCACCACTTAGGTCCCTTTAAGTCCCTCCTACTCTATTATATTAATAAAGTTATGTATTACATCTACCTACACTGAAAACCATATCTGACAATATTATAATTTTTGCTTTCTGGTGTCAAACATATTTTAAAGAACTCAAGAGAAGAGCTGTATGTTGTATTTACTCAGTTATTTACATTCTGTTGTGATTCTTTTATTCTTTACCATCTGTTTCCCTCTTGTATCATTTCCTTTTCTCTGATGAACTTCATTTAAAAATTCCTTTAATCTTGGTTTGGTGGCAATGAATTCTTTTAGTTTTCCCTTATCTATTAATTTCTTTATTTCACTATCATTTATGGAGGATATTTTTCATGAGAAAAATTCTTTTTTTCTCCCAATATTACAAAACTGTTGTCTTACTTCTTTCCAGTGTCTCCCTCTTTTTTTTTCTTAAGAATGTAGGCATTCAAATGGTTGCATTATAAATATTAGAGTATTTTTCCCTTGTTTTTTTCAAGACTTTTTTTTTCCTTTAGTTTTGAAAAGTTTAATTATAAAACACCTCTGTGAGGACTACACATCTTCAATCCATAGATATACGTCTTTCTCCAAATTTGGGGAGTTTTTGCTATTATTTCTCCAAATATTAGCCAGAATAATGCTCTTTTTCCTCTCCCTTTGTGTCTTCAATGACACATATTTTAAAGTTTCTGTCATTGTACAGAAGTCCATGAGACTCTGGCCATTAGTTTTAAAATATTTTTCCTCTTTATCATTCATATTGGGTAATTTTTATTCATCTGTCTTCAAGTTCACTCTTTGTTTTGTCTTTTCCATCCAGTGTCTTTTCATCCAGTGTCTTGTACATCCAGTGAGTTCCAAACTTAATTTTTCTTCTCTACAGTTCTCTGGTTCTTATTTATATCTTTTGTTTCTTTGGTGAGACTTAACTCTTTTCATTCATTTTAATACTGTCTGTCTGACCTTACTTCTTAGAAGACTTCTATGATATTTGCTTTAAAGTCTTTGTTAAGTAATTCCAACATCTGTGTCATCTGAATTTTGCCTCTGTTTGTTGCCTTTTCACACAAATTGATATTTTCTTTGTACTTCATATGCTGTGCAAATTTGGATTGCACCTTAGGTGTTTTGAATATTATGCTACAATTCTCTGGGTCTTGCTTACATATTCTGAAGAATGTTGACAACTTTCAGCACACAAGTGATCAGGTTGGTTTCAAGTTGCAACTTCTGCCTTATGGGAGTTGGAGTCTTTTTTTTTTTAAGATTTTATTTATTTATTTGACAGAGAGAGATCACAAGTAGACAGAGAGGCAGGCAGAGAGAGAGAGAGGGAAGCAGGCTCCCTGCTGAGCAGAGAGCCCGATGCGGGACTCGATCCCAGGACCCTGAGATCATGACCTGAGCCGAAGGCAGTGGCTTAACCCACTGAGCCACCCAGGCGCCCGGGGGGTTGGAGTCTTAATGTCATTTCCTTTGTCAGTGCCTTTGTAGTATTACTTGGATCTGTTTTATATGTGTTCCACCCTGTAGACATTCTGAGTCCTAAGTGCTGATCTACTTTGCATTTCAGTTCTCATGATATGTCTCAGTTCTTGATGATATGTTATTATGTGGCAAAGCTAGACATGTGCATCTTAGGAGTGTTCCCAGAACTGCATAAGCTACTTTTTCTGGTCACTGTCCGAACTTTTTTTTTTTTTTTTAAATGTGACCTCCCTAGAACCTTCTGGGCTCTCTGGGGCTCTTCTTTTAAGTTCAGCCAGAAAACTGGGACTTTGTTTTCCCAGTTCTGTTATGTACTTCCTGCAATTGTAATCATTTCCTGAGCCGAGATGCAGCAAGAAAAAAAAAAAAAAAAAGCAGCAGGTGCTTGCCTGACTCTCGTGGGGTCTAATCTCCTCTGATTTGTAAGGAAGCATCTACTTCCTCACTGTGCCTCTCTTAGACATCATGATGCTGTTGCTTCCACTGCCATCACCAGTTGCACTGGATTGCTTGAGGACTGGGAGAGGAGAGAAAGGAGAAAAGAAAACCAAGATAACACAGGGGGTTTTATGCCCCTACCTTTGTCCGTTAGAAGATCTCTTTCTCATCTTGCAAGCCTACATGTTGGCAACTCTTTTTGTCTGTGAGAATACCCACTTCTGGGTTTCAGGTGGCATTGCAACCAGGTCTGGAGATACCAGAGACAAAAAAAAAAAAAAAAAGGTAAGTTCACTGGTGATTTATGCACCCCGCCGCCCCAATCTGCCTGCTACTGTTTACTTTTCATAATTTTCAAATAGCTGCACATGCATTCTGTCCATGTTTTGTTATGTGGCAGAATGTGCTTAAGTTCATCTTGCCAGGCAACAGAACTCCAATAAACTTTTTGCAGTCATGTAAAAGTACTGAAGTACCTAAGAAAAATCTTCAGAGTTAGTATTAGGGAAATGTGATGCTTGGACTTTAGAGCCTCAATTTACTCCTGTGACTTCTATTTCCATTTGTGATCTTTTACTTGTTATCGCTGATATCTCCATACTTGCTCAGGAGGAGCTAGTCTTAACCAGAGGGCTTTCTTCCCTCAATTTCTTACAGTACCCTTGAGATTTAATTGGAATATTTAAATAAAATTGTATTAAAAATGCATGGTCAACGATGTAGTGAAAAGAAGGGCCATCTGTACCCCAATGTTTATAGCAGCAGTGGCCAAGGTTGCCAAACTGTGGCAAGAACAAAGATGCCCTTCAACGGACAAATGGATAAGGAAGATGTGGTCCATATACACTATGGAGTATTGTTCCTCCATCAGAAAGGATGAATACCCAACTTTTATAGCAACATGGACGGGACTGGAGGAGATTATGCTGAGTGAAATAAGTTAAGCAGAGAGAGTCAAGTATCATATGGTTTCACTTATTTGTGGAGCATAACAAATAACATGGAGGATATAGGGAGATGGAGAGGAGATGGGAGTTGAGGGAAATTGGAGGGGAAGGTGAACCATGAAAGACTATGGACTTGGAAAAACAATCTGAGGGTTTTGAAGGGGTGGGGAGTGGGGAGTTGGGGGAGCCAGGTTGTGGGTATTAAGGAGGGCATGTATTGCATGGAGCACTGGGTGTGGTGCAAAAACAATGAATTCTGTTATGCTGAAAAGAAATTTAAAAAAAAATGCATGGTCAAGAGAATGAGAAGACAAGGCACAGACAAGGAGAAAATATCTACAAAAGAGACAACTGATAAAACACTGTATCCAGAATACACAAAGAATTCTTAAAACTAAGCAATAAGAAACTAACTGATTAAAAAATGGACCAAAAACCTTAACAGACACCTTTCCAAGGAATATTTATAGATGTCAAGCAAGAAATCATATGAAATGATGATCCACAACACATGTCATCAGGGAAATGCAAATTAAAACAATAGTGAGATACCACTAGACACCTATTAGAATCTAATATAAAACAAATCTAAACACTGATGATACCAAATGTTAGTGAGGATGTGAAATCAGAGGAGCTTTCATTCATTTCTGGTGGGAATGAGAAATGGAACAGCTGCTTTGGAAGACAGTTTGTCAGTTTCTTACAAAACTATACATATTCTAACCATACAATCTGGCCAAAGAGTTGAAAGTGAATGTCCACATAAAACACCTGCACACAGATGTTTATACACACTTGATTTATAATCGCCCAAACTTGGAAGCAAGCAAGATGTTCTTCAGCAGATGACTGGGTAAATAAAATGTGATGTGTCCAGTCAATAAAGTGTTATTAACATTAAAATAAAATGAACTACCAAGCTATGTAAAGCCATGAAGTAAACTTACATGCATATTACTGAGTGAAAAAGTCAATCCCAAAGGCTACATAATGTATGATTCCAACTATATGACATTCTAGAAAAGGCAAAAGTAAGGATAGAGCAAAAAGATCAGTAGCTGGAGGGGAATGAGAGAGGGAGGAATGAATAGGTGTGACACAGGATTTTTATGGCAATAAAAATACCCTATATGATTCTAAAATAATAGATATAAGTCATCCAAACATTCATCAAACACATTGGGTGTATAATACCAAGACTTAACCCTAATGTAAAGCATGGCCTTGAGACGATTATGGTATGTTGAAAGTAGGTTCATCAGTTGTAACAAATGTACCACTCTGACAGGGGATTTTGACAATAAGGGAGGTTATGCACATGAGGAGGTAAGAATACATGGGAAATTTCTGTACCTCCCTCTCAGTTTTGCTGTGAACCTAAAACTGCTTTAAAAAATAAAGTCTTAAAAAAGTTGTCTTTCTCCGATTGACTTATTTCACTAAGCATGATACGCTCTAGTTCCAGCCACGTCGTCGCAAATGGCAAGATTTCATTTCTTTTGATGGCTGCATAGTATTCCATTGTGTATATATACCACCTCTTCTTTATCCATTCATCTGTTGATGGACATCTAGGTTCTTTCCATAGTTTGGCTATTGTAGACATTGCTGCTATAAACATTCAGGTACATGTGCCCCTTCGGATCACTATGTTTGTATCTTTAGGGTAAATACCCAGTAGTGCAATTGCTGGGTCATAGGGTAGTTCTATTTTCAACAATTTGAGGAACCTCCATGCTGTTTTCCAGAGTGGTTGCACCAGCTTGAAGTCCCACCAAAAGTGGAGGAGGGTTCCCCTTTCTCCGCATCCTTGCCAGCATCTGTCATTTCCTGACTTGTTAATTTTAGCCATTCTGACTGGTGTGAGGTGATATCTCATTGTGGTTTTGATTTGTATTTCCCTGATGCCGAATGACATGGAGCACTTTTTCATGTGTCTGTTGGCCATCTGGATGTCTTCTTTGCAGAAATGTCTGTTCATGTCCTCTGCCCATTTCTTGATTGGATTGTTTGTTCTTTGGGTGTTGAGTTTGCTAAGTTCCTTATAGATTTTGGATACTAGCCCTTTATCTGATATGTCGTTTGCAAATATCTTCTCCCATTATGTCAGTTGTCTTTTGATTTTGTTAATATTTCCTTTGCTGTGCAAAAGCTTTTGATCTTGATGAAATCCCAATAGTTCATTTTTGCCCTTGCTTCCCTTGCCTTTGCCATTGTTCCTAGGAAGATGTTGCTGCAGCTGAGGTCGAAGAGGTTGCTGCCCGTGTTCTCCTCAAGAATTTTGATGGATTCCTTTCTCACACTGAGGTCCTTCATCCATTTTGAGTCATTTTCGTGTGTGGTGTAAGGAAGTGGTCCAATTTCGTTTTTCTGCATGTGGCTGTCCAATTTTCCCAGCACCATTTATTGAAGAGGCTGTCTTTTTTCCATTGGACATTCTTTCCTGCTTTGTCGAAGATGAGTTGACCATAGAGTTGAGGGTCGATTTCTGGGCTCTCTATTCTGTTCCACTGATCTATGTGTCTGTTTTTGTGCCAGTACCATGCTGTCTTGATGATGACAGCTTTGTCATAGAGCTTGAAGTCCGGAATGGTGATGCCACCAACTTTGGCTTTCTTTTTCAATATTCCTTTGGCTATTCGAGGTCTTTTCTGGTTCCATATAAATTTTAGGATTATTTGTTCCATTTCTTTGAAAAAAATGGATGGTATTTTGATAGGGATTACATTAAATGTGTAGATTGCTTTCGGTAGCCTAGACATTTTCACAATATTTATTCTTACAATCCAGGAGCATGGGACATTTTTCCATTTCTTTGTGTCTTCCTCAATTTCTTTCATGAGTACTTTATAATTTTCTGCGTATAGATTCTTAGCCTCTTTGGTTAGGTTTATTCCTAGGTATCTTATAGTTTTGGGTGCAATTGTAAATGGGATTGACTCCTTAATTTCTCTTTCTTCTGTCTTGTTGTTGGTGTACAGAAATGCAACTGATTTCTGTGCATTGATTTTATATCCTGACACTTTACTGAATTCCTGTACAAGTTCTAGAAGTTTTGGAGTGGAGTCTTTTGGGTTTTCCACATATAGTATCATATCATCTGCGAAGAGTGATAGTTTGACTTCTTCTTTGCTGATTTGGATGCCTTTAATTTCTTTTTGTTGTCTAATTGCTGAGGCTGGGACTTCTAGTACTATGTTGAATAGCAGTGGTGATAATGGACATCCCTGCCGTGTTCCTGACCTTAGCAGAAAAGCTTTCCGTTTTTCTCCATTGAGAATGATATTTGCGGTGGGGTTTTCATAGATGGCTTTGATAATATTGAGGTATGTGCCCTCTATCCCTACACTTTGAAGAGTTATAATCAGGAAGGGATGCGTACTTTGTCAAATGCTTTTTCAGCATCTATTGAGAGTATCATAGGGTTCTTGTTCTTTCTTTTATTAATGTGTTCTATCACATTGATTGATTTGCGGATGTTGAACCAACCCTGCAGCCCTGGAATAAATCCCACTTGATTGTGGTGAATAATCCTTTTAATGTACTGTTGAATCCTATTGGCTAGTATTTTGGCGAGAATTTTTGCATCTGTGTTCATCAGGGATATTTGTCTGTAGTTCTCTTTTTTGGTGGGATCCTTGTCTGGTTTTGGGATCAAGGTGATGCTGGCCTCATAAAATGAGTTTGGAAGTTTTCCTTCCATTTCATTTTTTGGAACAGTTTCAGGAGAATAGGAATTAGTTCTTCTTTAAATGTTTGGTAGTATTCCCCTGGGAAGCCATCTGGCCCTGGGCTTTTGTTTGTTTGGAGATTTTTGATGACTGTTTCAATCTCCTTACTGGTTATGGGCCTGTTCAGGTTTTCTATTTCTTCCTGGTTCAGTTGTGGTAGTTTATATGTCTCTAGGAATGCATCCGTTTCTTTCAGATTGTCAAATTTGTTGGCGTAGAGTTGCTCATAGTATGTTCTTATAATTGTCTGTATTTCTTTGGTGTTAGTTGTGATCTCTCCTCTTTCATTCATGATTTTATTTATTTGGGTCCTTTTTCTTTTCTTTTTGATGAGTCTGGCCAGGGGTTTATCAATCTTATTGATTCTTTCAAAGAACCAGCTCCTAGTTTCATTGATTTTTTCTATTTTTTTTTTGTTTCTATTTCATTGATTTCTGCTCTGATCTTTGTGATTTCTCTTCTCCTGCTAGGTTTAGGGTTTCTTTCTTGTTCTTTCTCCAGCTCCTTTACGTGTAGGGTTAGGTTGTGTACTTGAGACCTTTCTTGTTTCTTGAGAAGGGCTTGTACCGCTATATATTTTCCTCTCAGGACTGCCTTTGCTGTGTCCCACAGATTTTGAACCATTGTGTTTTCATTATCATTTGTTTCCATGAATTTTTTCAATTCTTCTTTAATTTCCTGGTTGACCCATTCATTCTTTAGAAGGATGCTGTTTAGTCTCCATGTATTTGGGTTCTTTCCAGCTTTCCTCTTGTGATTGAGTTCTAGCTTCAGAGCATTGTGGCCTGAAAATATGCAGGGAATGATCCTAATCTTTTGATACTGGTTGAGACCTGATTTGTGACCCAGGATGTGATCTATTCTGGAGAATGTTCCATGTGGACTAGAGAAGAATGTGTATTCTCTTGCTTTGGGATGAAATGTTCTGAATAGATCTGTGATGTCCATCTGGTCCAGTGTGTCATTTAAGGCCTTTATTTCCTTGTTGATCTTTTGCTTGGATGATCTGTCCATTTCAGTGAGGGGAGTGTTAAAGTCCCCTACTATTATTGTACTATTATTGATGTGTTTCTTTGATTTTGTTATTAATTGGTTGATATAGTTGGCTGCTCCCACGTTAGGGGCATAGATATTTAAAATTGTTAGATCTTCTTTTTGGACAGACCCTTTGAGTAGGATATAGTGTCCTTTCTCATCTCTTATTATAGTCTTTGGCTTAAAATCTAATTGATTTGATATAAGGATTGCCACCCCAGCTTTCTTCTGATGCCCATTAGCATGGTACATTGTTTTCCACCCCCTCACTTTAAATCTGGAGGTGTCTTCGCGTCTAAAATGAGTTTCTTGTAGGCAACATACTGGTGGGTTTTGTTTTTTTATCCATTCTGATACCCTGTGTCTTTTGATTGGGGCATTTAGCCCATTAACATTCAGGGTAACTATTGAGAGATATGAATTTAGTGCCACTATTAGCCTGTAAGATGACTGTTACTGTATATTGTCTCTGTACCTTTCTGATCTACTACTTTTAGGCTCTCTCTTTGCTTAGAGGACCCCTTTCAATATTTCTTGTAGAGCCGGTTTGGTGTTTGCAAATTCTTTCAGTTTTTGTTTGTCCTGGAAGCTTTTGATCTCTCCTTCTATTTTCAATGATAGCCTAGCTGGATAGAATGTTCTTGGCTGCATGTTTTTCTCCTTTAGTGCTCTGAATATATCATGCCAGCTCTTTCTGGCCTGCCAGGTCTCTGTGGATAAGTCTGCTGCCAATCTAATATTTTTACTATTGTATGTTACAGACTTCTTTTCCCGGGCTGCTTTCAGGATTTTCTCTTTGTCACTAAGACTTGTAAATTTTACTATTAGGTGACGGGGTGTGGACCTATTCTTGTTGACTTTGAGGGGGGTTCTCTGCATCTCCTGGATTTTGATGCTTGTTCCCTTTGCCATATTAGGGAAATTCTCTCCAATAATTCTCTCCAATAGACCTTCTGCTCCCCTCTCTGTTTCTTCTTCTTCCGGAATCCCAATTATTCTAATGTTGTTTCGTCTTATGGTGTCACTTATCTCTCGAATTCTCCCCTCGTGGTCCAATGGCTGTTTGTCCCTTTTTTGCTTGGCTTCTTTATTCTTTGTCATTTGGTCTTCTATATCAATAATTCTTTCTTCTGCCTCTTTGATCGTAGCAGTGAGAGCCTCCATTTTTGATTGCACCTCATTAATAGCTTTTTTTATTTCTACTTGGTTAGATTTTAGTTCTTTAATTTCTCCAGAAAGAGCTTTTATATCTCCAGAGAGGGTTTCTCTAATATCTTCCATGCCTTTTTCAAGCCCGGCTAGAACGTTCAGAATCGTCATTCTGAACTCTTGATCTGACATATTACCAATGTCTGTGTTGATTAGGTCCCTAGCCTTTGGTACTGTCTCTTGTTCTTTTGTTTGTGGTGATTTTTTCCACCTTGTCATTTTGTCCAGATAAGAGGATATGAAGGATCAAATAAAATACTAAAAGGGTGGCAAAGACCCCAGAAAAATGCGCTGTAACCTTATCAGAAGAGACCCCAAATTGTGTGGGGGAGAAAGGGGATAAAAAGAGGTTCAGGAAAAAAAAAATTAAAAAAATAAAACAAATAAAGTAAAAATATAAAAAAGAAAGAAAAAATATATATATTTAGATGAACTAGTCAAAAAACGTTAAAAAAGAAAAGGGTAAAAGTTTTAAAAAATTTTAGCAGAAGAAGAAAAAAGAAAAAAAGAAAAAAATTGAAAAAAGAAAAAAAAATTGAATTAGCCGCAAGACTAAAGAATCATGGGGAGAAAGCCATGAGTTCCGTGCTTTGCTTTCTCCTCCTCTGGAATTGCGCTGTTGTCTTAGGAATTGAACCTGCTTTCCTTGATAGATGAACTTCGTCCTGGTGGATATTTTGTTGATCTTCTGGGGGAGAGGCCTGTTGTAGTGACTCTCAAGTGTCTTTGCCCGAGGCGGGATTGCACCGCCCTTACCGGGGGCCGGACTAAGTAATCGGCTCAGCTTCGCTTTGGGGAGCTTCTGTTCCCTGAATGCTTTCCGTAGAGTTCTGGAGGACGGGAATGAAAATGGCGGCCTCCCAGTCTCCGGCCCGGAGGAGCCAAGAGCCCGGGGCCCCACTCCTCAGTGCGCCCCCAGAGGACGGCACCCAATCACTCCCGTATCCACAGCCTCTAGCCGCGCTCCGAGCTCACCCAGCCTGCGACCTGTTCAAGGTAACCCTGAGCTGAGAGTTCAGTCCTCGGCTCTGTCTCTGTAGCCGGCTTCTCTGTTCTAATACCTGTGAGCTCTGCGACACTCTGACACCCCGGTCCTTCTGTGACCCTGCGGGACCTGGGGCCACACTGACCCCGCGTGGGCTTCACCCCGGTTTAGCCTCTGGAGCAATGTCCCTCAGTGGAACAGACTTTTAAAAGTCCTGACTTTGTGCTCCATTCCTCCGCTGCTTGCCGGGAGCCGGCCCCTCGCCCCGCGGTCTATCATCCCGTCGTTTTAGATTCACTTCTCCGCCAGTCTTACCTTTCAGAAAGTGGTTGATTTTCTGTTTCTAGAATTGCTGTTCTTCTTCTCTTCGATCTCCCATTGGATTTGTAGGTGTTTGCAATGTTTAGATAATCGAGCTGATCTCCTGCTACCTGATGTAGTCTCAGCCTGCTACTTCTCCGCCATCTTGACTCCTCCCCTCAGTTTGTTTCCTATAGTTAAGAGTCTATTTCATGGTTTGCCAACCTCTTTTTTTTTTTCTTCCTTCCCCTATATTCATCTGTTTTGTTTCCTAAATTCCGCATATGAACAAAATCATATGGTATTTGTCTTTCTCTAATTGACTTATTTTGCTTGGCATAATACACAGTAGCTACATCCATGTTGTTAAATGGCAAGATTTCATTCTTTTTTTATAGCTGAGTAATATTCTGTTGTATATGTATACTACAACTTTTTTATCCATCATCAGTCAATGGACATATGTTTGTTTGTTTGTTTGTTCATAATTTAGCTACTGTTGATAATACTGCTATAAACATCAGGTCCACGTATTCCTTCAAATCAGTATTTTTTTTTAAAGATTTTATTTATTTATTTGACAGACAGAGATCACAAGCAGGCAGAGAGGCAGGCAGAGAGAGAGAGGAGGAAGCAGGCTCCCTGCTGAGCAGAGAGCCCGATGCAGGGCTTGATCCAGGACCCTGAGATCATGACCTGAGCCAAAGGCAGAGGCTTTAACCCACTGAGCCACCCAGGCACCCCTCAAATCAGTATTTTTGTATCCTTTGGGGAAATACCTCATAGTGCAATTTCTAGGTCATAGAGAAGTTCTATTTTTAATTATTTTAAAAGATTTTATTTATTTGGATAGAGATAGCAAGAGCCAGAGAACACAATGGAGGGGTGGAGGTAGGAAATGGCAGAGGAGAGAGAGAAGCAGTCTCCTCGCAGGGAGCCTCATGAAAGGCTCAATCCCAGGACCCTGGGATCATGACCTGAGCAAAGGCAGAACTTAACTGACTCACCCAAGAGCGCTATTTAAAATTTTTGTTTTCCAGAATGCCTGCACCCATCTACATTCCCAATAGGTTAAGAGGGTTCCCCTTTCTCCGCATCCTCACCAACATCTGTTGTTTCCTTTGTTGTTAATTTTAGCCATTCTGACAGATATGAGGTGATATTGCATTGTAGTTTTGATTTATATTTAGCTGATGATGAGTGATGTTGAACATCTTTTCATGTGTCAAAAGACAATGAATTTATGATAGTCCTTAAAAAGAAGTAGACATGAGGTACAATTACACACAATTTAAAGTCAGTTATTTTGAAATTAGGAGAGAAGTTTATTAAAATTGTTGCACAGAAAATTATTGACTTACTTTCAGGTAACTGATTTATTTAATCCCAGGAATCCCAGTTAATATCTGTGTTTTTTGGATTTTTCATGGATGCCTCTTGTCTGTCATTTTCTTCTCCACCATAAACAAATAGTATTTTTTTCTGCAGAAAACATCCATAAGAAAAATTAGGAACAAGTTAAAACATATTTTAATTTCAGAAGTGTTATAAAATGATACAAATAAATGGAAAATTGTTACAGATTTTGTTGTTATTAAATGTAAAAAAATAGTGTGTACCAGGAAAGTCTAGAAACCATTTTGTTGAAGTGTTAGATTCTAATGTAACAAGACTATGATTTATTTCATGGTTCAAGGGTTACAAAAATGCCAGCTAGAATCTGGATTGGTAACAATTCAGTGTCAAGTAAAATTCTGACTTTAAAAACAAACAAACAAACAAACAAACAAACAAACAAAAAAACCCCAAAGCTGTAGGAAATAGCCAAAAGGCGGTATCTCTAAATACATTTCATGTTATCTGTAGTGGCCAGCTGAGATACCTGGTTCTAGATGGAGACATTTTTCAGAATTATAAATAATTTTTTGATAACTGCGAAGTTTGATATTGTGGTATATTGTTCCAAGAGGAAGCAAAAATTTGGTCAATAGTGAAAAGAAAACAAAACAATTGGTGTGAAGTTTCTTCAATATGTTAATCCTGTCACTTTTTCAAGAATTCTCAGTGCCATTACATGTTGAAGACTCTTCTATACATAGACTTGAACCCTATGTATACAGAGGCGGAGCTGAATGTGGCCAGATTTTGAGACATGAAGTTATATAGATTACATTTCTCAGTGTAAGTCAAATTTCCCTCATCAGCTCATTGCACTATTTTATAGATGGCTATATTTCTCTTTTCATAATCTCCAACTATTTATTTAGTGGGTTTAGTAGTATTGATGGTCCAACAGAATTAATTAGAAATATAGCTTCATACATTAATTTATTCTTCATAATAAATTCATACATTTATTTATTCTTAGAATGAATGTTTATTGTATAAAAACTCCCCAGTTACTGCAAATTCCAGGAATATATGGAATTATAAAAGTTGGAACCACACCTAAGAGGTTTTTTTTTAGAGAAATTAATATGAACATAATTATGGGCATAATAAAGATGTGAAAATAAAGAGGAGTTCATAATAGGGCTAACATGCACTCAACTGTGTCACCTAAAACAAGCTTTCCAGAGATAACAATGCCATTAATTATGCTTCCACATTCTGGTGGTGTCCAGGAAGCTCAGAGGCAAACTTGGAGTTCAACTGTACAATTGAGTTAACCCTGCCATTTAAGCTACCTGTGTTCTTCTTTTTTCTTTATATCTTATTTGCTGATTCGCCCCCCCCATTATTATGTTTCTTATTGTGTCTGTTCTATAAGTTGCCTTTTTTTTTTTTTTTTTTTTTTTTTTTTTGCTGAAGGCTGGTGCATCAAGGACAAATTTACTGCATGTTAAGTTTTTACAAATTTTTGTCGCTCTTTTCGAAAATTTAAAAGCCATACATGTTCATTGTATAAAAATTCAGAATTCCAGATCAACAAAAAATGTAGTCCAGTTACTGAACAAAAACCGCTAATAATATCTCAGCTTAAATCTTCCTACATTCTTTGCTTTGTAGGTGAATTAATTTTTTTTCTTCTTCTTCTTTTTTTCCATTTTATTTCTTTTCAGTGTTCCAAAATTCATTGTTTATGCACCACACCCAGTGCTCCATGGAATCCGTGCCCTCCATAATACCCACCACCAGTCCCTCCTAACACCCCACCCCCCTCTCTGAAACCCTCAGTTTGTTTCCCAGAGTCCATAGTCTCTCATGGTTTGTCTCCCCCTCTGATTTCCCCCATCTCACTTCTCTCCATCTCCCAATGTCCTCCATGTTATTCCTTATGAAGCACAAGTAAGTGAAACCATATGATAATTGACTCTTTCTGCTTGACTTATTTCACTCAGCATAATCTCTTCCAGTCCCGTCCATGTTGATACAAAGTTTGAGTATTCATCCTTTCTGATGGAGGCATAATGCTCCATTTTCTATATGGACCATATCTTCTTTATCCATTAATCTGTTGAAGGGCATCTTGGTTCCTTCCACGGTTTGGCAACTGTGGCCATTGCTGCTATGAACATTGGGGTACACGTGGCCCTTCTTTTCACTACATCTGTATCTTTGGGGTAAATGCCCAGTAGTGCAATTGCAGGGTCATAGGGTAGCTCTATTTTTAATTTCTTAAGGAATCTCCACACTGTTTTCCAAAGTGGCTGCACCAACTTGCATTCCCACCAACAGTGGAAGAAGGTTCCCCTTTCTCCACATCCTCTCCAACCCATGTTGTTTACTGTCTTGTTAATTTTGGCCATTCTAACTGGTGTATGGTGGTATTTCAAAGTTGTTTTGATTTAAATCTCCCTGATGGCTAATGATTATGAACATTTTTTCATGAGTCTGTTAGCCATTTGTATGTCTTCTTTGGAGAGTGTCTGTTCATGTCTTCTGCCCATTTTTTGACATGATTATCTGTTTTGTGTGTGTTGAGTTTGAGGACTTCTTTCTACATCTTGGATATCAGCCCTTTGTCTGTAGTGTCATTTGCTAATATGTTCTCCCATTCCGTTGGTTGCTTCTTTGTATTGTTGACTGTTTCCTTTGCTGTGCAGAAGCTTTTGATCTTGATGAAGTCCCAAAAGTTCATTTTTGCTTTTGTTTCCTTTGCCTTTGGAGACATATCTTGAAAGAAGTTGCTGTGGCTGATGTATAAGTTGCTTTAAGCAATTTTATAAAGAATAAGTTTTAGATAAATTCAATGTTGAAAAAATATGCAATGCCCTATCATCACAAAATTATGATTTGGAGGCCTTAGGCTCAATCATTTGGGTTGTTGCTTTCAGAAATATTCCTAGCTACTCTTATGAGTTTTATCATAACCAAAGATTTCTCTGTTCAGACAAATAAAAACAGGAACTCAGTTGTACAAAATACAGCTGTGGAGGATGATCTCAGAGCACTCATAAAATTTCTCTGAGAATAATGCAAATGCTGGGCAAACAGAATGCACCAAAGCAAAATCCTATGACCCAATTGGTAACTTATCTGGTTTAATTACCTGGATAAGGATCGATTCACAAATGAGTGACCAGAAATGGAGAAATGGCAAGTGAATAACAGTAAAAACAAAGGACGGCTCATTTCATTCCAATATTTCTAATAACTCCTGCTTCTTTTGCCTAGTAGACCCAAATCATGACAATGTAATAACATGGAAACCAGTTCAAATATCAGGATAACAATATAGTTGTATGGACTTTATAGTAAAAAATAATGAGGATGAATGTTCAAATCTTGGTTTATCTTTTACTTGTTTTATGAGTGGGGTAAGTTTTCAACACTTGAATGTAAGTTTTCTCACTATTGTAAAGATAATATTATCTACTTTCATAAAATTATTATGAGGATGAAATGAGGTGATAGATGGATACATACATACAAAAATGGATAGGTAGGTAGATAGAGTCCTCACTGTCACAATTACAAGTGGCCAATAACATTAGCAACAATCATTGTGGTTTATAAATATCAAAAGACATAGCCCATTGTTTGCTTATTTTAATGGAATCTAAAGATGTCATTTGGGCTGCAAATAGAACAGCAAATGAAACAAACAATTCTACATGATTAATGCCAGAGATGACTGTAGGTCTGATCGACCGCACAGGTCACAAGCTGTCAGTATTGTTGGTGTTGCACTCACCTGGCACTGTGAATGCAACTGATTAAAAAAAATACTGCCCCGCAAACTTGGTAGACAACAAGGCC
The DNA here is from genome assembly GCF_922984935.1 of Meles meles. Lineage (NCBI taxonomy): Eukaryota > Metazoa > Chordata > Mammalia > Carnivora > Mustelidae > Meles > Meles meles. The sequence continues at coordinate 145,670,351 of NC_060067.1, forward strand.
ACAAGGAAACAGAAGCTGACTTCTCCTGATCTCAGATCTCTGAGAAAATTCTGATGCCTTTAAAATCAGTGTCTGGGGGCGCCTGGGTGGCTCAGTGGGTTAGAGCCTCTGCCTTCAGCTCGGGTCATGATCCCTGGATACTGGGATCAAGCCCCCGCATCGGGCTCTCTTCTCCGTGGGGAGCCTGCTTCCTCCTCTCTCTCTGCCTGCCTCTCTGCCTAGTTGTGAATTCTCTCTGTCAAATAAATAAAATAAAAAAAATAAAAATAAAAAAATCAGTGTCTGGCCATAGTGTCTGCAAAAAAAAATAATTACAATACTTTGCTACATTTTTTAAGAGTTTCTTTTTTTTATTGTGACATAACCTAGGATTTTCCAGTAACTAATAGAAAGGCCCACCCAATACCCTCCCACAATATTCTCCCACATTACCGTCAGAATCCTTTCCTTTCTCTGCACGTTCCCTCCCATCCCCTGATCCTGATAAATGTAAGGCTAGAAGCTAGAGTTACCCTCTTTTATTTCTAAAAGCAAACATAATAATCTTCCTTGCTGAAGCTTCCTGGCCAATATCCTTTCAGAGAGACGTGCTCCAGTTTGAGCTCATAGGTGAGCCATTTCTGAGCATTTACAAGTTAATGCATTTTTACTTTCACAGTCATTATATTACCTTATCCTTCATCTTGCTAAAAACATCTGCAGAGAACTCGAGTGTGAAAGTTGCAATACAAAACTCAATATTATTCTTTTTAGAAATATCACTAATTATAATTTCACAGGAAATGAATACCCAGCAACTGTGAGTTAAAAAGAAAGAAAAGATTGGAAAGGATTTATTGAGTAGAACAAAAAAACTCCAAAACCTTTTAAAAAAATAGAAAAAAGCTTTAAGTTCTTTGACACAATGCAATATGACAAACCAGGTCCACCAATTAAGTAAAAACCTCCCATGATAAAGCCACAGATTATATCCTAAAGTGGCAGAACAGGCTCATCATTTACAGGAGCTATGATTCTGGTGTATGTTTTCCCAACAGTAAAAAGGAGAGAAGAATCTATTTTGGTGCTATTAGCTCACAGCTGGGTTTGATAATGAGGGGTGTCTGGGATATCTGCTGTGGTGTGTAAGACAAACCAAGGGGGCTGATTTAACTGTGGTCCAAGGCGAGCGGCAACAGAGAGAATGACCTGTGGGAAATATCTGTTTCATTTAGAGTCCCAGAGTCCAGGGAAAAGGTTATGCCATAAGAACCTAGACTAGGGCGCCTGGGTGGCTTAGTGGGTTAGGCCGCTGCCTTCGGCTGGGGTCATGGTCTCGGGGTCCTGGGATCGAGTCCCGCATCGGGCTCTCTGCTCGGCGGTGAGCCTGCTTCCCTCCCTCTCTCTCTGCCTGCCTCTCTGTCTACTTGTGATCTCTCTCTGTCAAATAAATAAATAAAAAATTAAAAAAAAATTTTTTTTAAAAAGAACCTAGACTAATCTGAAGAAAATTTAAAGTTAAAAGTCAATATGTTCTTTCCACCTCATGTTTTCTTATTAAAATAATTGGAATTTGCTAGAAGGCACAAACTGAAGAAGGAAGAGAGTCAGAGACATTGAAGGGAAGGAATGGGGCAGGAAAATAGATAAGAAGAAAGGGTAGACCAAAAAATGCATCTGCTTTCTTCTTTTAGGAATTTTGTTCATTTAGCCAACATGCAGGAGTGCCTTAAGTAATGAGAACAACTGAGGGAGTGCTCAGCCTGTGTTCTCTGAGTTTGAGCTGCAGGTGTCTTTAAAAATGTTGTTTTACATTGTAGAACACATAGTAACTTGAATTATAATAGTAATTCTGGAACAGAGATTCTAAGATGCCTCGTGCTATTGACAGATAAGAATCATTAACAGTTAACCATATTGGTTATTTGTACTAAAATATTTACTTCAGTTTCCTTGAAAAGTTGATCTTTGTAGCTAGGATACTCTTTACAACTCCAGTACTCTCTCATTCTCTTAAAAAAAAAAATTAAAAAAAAATATTGACTAAGTTAGGAAGGTAAACTTCTGTTCTGGTCTTAGGAAATTATCAAAAATTACCATAATTCTCCTCAGATTATACTTTGCTATTCTGGTCCTCAATTACCTTATCTAGTTGAGCAAAATGTTGTACCTTTAAAATTTTTTTTCTTGCACTTAGTTTTTCCTGTTTCCTTGTCAAGAAGCTTGTGCTTCTATCCCTGCATCTGGTTCTATGAGGCTGCTTGGCTTTATATCTTTTTGGTATAAACAGTGATTAAACATCCCTTCCCCCTCCTAGTTTTAGGCAGACATAACCTAATCTGTGTTATGTGACAAGACCAATTAGTCTCACCCACTCTCCAGCCTTCTGTCCCTCCCCTCTCAGCTGCTACCCTCTTGGCACTCCATCTCTTTTAGGAAGTAGCTGTAGGAGCCAAATTTCTAAACTGAATTCATTAGATGAATATGCAGGTCCAGATTGCATAAATGTGCTCACATCCTCAAGTAGAACTCAGACTCAAGACTTCTTCTGACTCTTTCCTCTCATTGCATTTTATGTTTGTTAGAAGATTTCTGACTATAAAACTTCCTCACTGGCTAGAAAGCAAGGGAAGCTATATGGACTAGAAGTGGGTAAATGGAAGGCCCAGAACTGGACTGAAAAAATAAAGGCAGAGAATGCCATCCTTTCCTTGGATCTGTTATTTTCTACCTGTTTTAACAAGAAGCAACCTGCCTACTTCTGACATGTATAGGTGGCCTGCAGAGTCCAGCTGATGGATAGGCAAGACATGCGATTCATAATTCATGCTCAGAGCACTTGCACTACAACTAGCTGGGTCAATTGAAATCAGAAGGGGACCCTGAGGACAAGACATGGAAACACAGAACAGCTGGTGGTGCACAATTCTGATGAGTCTATTATCCCATAGCCAGACTGTAGCCATCACAGCTGGGGATAGCAGGTGCCAAGAAAGCCTGACCCATTGGATCTTGAGGTACTAAAGAGAGAAAACACTTAAGCTTGCTTCATTTTGTTTTTGTTATTGGAATTATTTTTTGGATTTTAAAACTTAACTTTTTTTTTTTTTCAATAGTATAACTGCTAATGGAGGGCTGAACATTCTATGATAAGCTATTTGGTGCTGACAGCTTAAATTTCAAAACTGATAACTATAGATATCATGTCATGTTAACTGATAGAGAAGTCATAAGTAAATCTCTGGGGCAAATGTTTAGATAAATATCAGACTTTTAAAACATTCACAGAATTCACCAATAAAACCTGAGTCCCATTGCACATACGCCTGCTAGTAAGTCTTCATTAGAGAATAATATTGGTGACTTCCTGTCATTTTAAAAGCACAGGCATCTTCTCTTGGATTAATTGAAAGTTTCCTTAAAAATGTTTAAATGTGAGACACAGAAAGAGGTAGAGGAAACAACAGAGAAATAAAACAAATATCAATGCCTTACAACAGATTTCCCTTTCTAGGTATTTGAGATGACAATATGATGCTATTTTTTGTGTGTTCAGTTTGTCCCTCACTCCATATTCCTGCAATTCACTGTCATCTGCTGCCAACCCAGCACCCTCAGGAAGCCTGAAAGTACTTAATATGGGCTCTTAGTTCATGTCCCTTTAACTGAGAAAGTCTGGGCTATGACATCATTGCTTCTGTGCTCACACCTGCCCTACACAGAAACTTGGATCACTGGTGTCATGAATTAGATGGAAATTCCCTTTAATATAAGCCTGAAAATAAAAAGATTAATAGAGGATCCCTTGGCCAATTTAGATGTGGTCCAAGAGTACAAACATGGTGCCTTGGACACTGGTGCTATTCTCAGGCAAGCATTTCAGAAAGTTCCCTCTTTTTCTGGAATGCCTTCACAATGGAAACAAGAGTCAGAACTATTTTCTTTCTTTTCTTCTTCAAATGGATTTTAATGTCCTGTCACTCCAAGTTTACATAGTAAATTCTCAATAGTACCTGTGCAGTGGTTTGTATGTCATCCCAGCGCAGTGCAATCCAGGATAGCAGTCTGTGGAGGGAGAAGTTCTCCTGAAAGGCTGTCTACATTAATTCGCCATTTTTCAGCATTCTCCACACTGTGATTTGGACAGAATTATAGGAGCTGCTGAAGCCAGCTGGCTCCTTTGTCTTCCCTTGACTTCTGGCCAGCCTCTATTCATATTGCTGCGACCAGAAGATTAAAAAAAAAAAAAAAAGGAACTCATAGGCTTAAGAAGTGCCTAAAATTGTGGCAGAGAAAATATATCTGAGATATTACCAGTCAACTAGTGCCTAGTAAGCTTTTAATGGGGGTTAAAAATGCAAAGCACAGAAAGAAGAACTAAAATGTATACAATCAAGTCTTTGTCATGACAGAAGTTTCTGTAGTTGGTGAGTTAGAGAAATAATCCAAATTTATCATGCATTTGAGCTTCCGTAGAAAGGGAGACACACATCTGGAGGCCTTAGAGAGTTACATTGCCCACTTGGGGGTGTAAGAATATAGTCTTTCTGGAAAGTGATCATCAACTTTTAGTAAGGCTCTTAAAAATGTTCATACTTTTTCCTGCTTTGTCGAAGATTATTTGACCTTACACTGTTGGTGGGAATGCAAGTTGGTACAGCCACTTTGGAAAACAGGGTGGAAATTCCTCAAAAGTTAAAAATAGAGCTACATCGTGACACAGCAATTGCAGTACTAGATATTTACTCCAAAGACATAGATGTAGTGAAAAGAAGGGCCATATGTACCCCAATATTCATAGCAGGAATGTCCACAATAGCCAAACCGTGAAAAGAGAAGAGATGCCCTTCAATGAATGGATGAATGGAAAAAGAAGTTATGGTTCATATATACAATGGGATATTATTTAGCCATCAGAAATGATGAATACCTACCATTTGCATCAACCTGGATGGAACTGGAGGGGATCATGCTAAGTGAAATAAGTCAAACAGAGAGTCAGTTATCATATGGTTTCACTTATTTTTGGAACATAAGGAATAGCATGGAGGATATTAGGAGAAGGAAGGGGAAAATGAAAGGGGGGAAGTCAGAGGGGGAGATGAACCATGAGAGACTATGGATTCTGGGAGTCAAACTGAGGGTTTTTGCAGGGAGAATGGGTGAACCCAGTAATGGATATTAAGGAAGGGACATATTGCATGGAGCACTGGGTGTCATATGCAAACAATGAATCATGGAACACTACATCAAAAACTAATAATGTACTGTCTGTTGACTAACATAACATTAAAAAAAAAGTTCATTCTTATTGACTAACAATCCCAATTCCAATAAAAAAATAAAAACAAATAATACATACAGAAAGAACAATATACAAGGAGGGTCATCATAACACTACTCAAAATAGTAAAAAAAAAAAGCAAGAAATTAAATGTTGGATAATTAAGAAGACAAGACTTGACTAAAGTTATCCTAATATTATTTCCGCCTTTCTTTCAAATCTGAATTTTGCGTGACAGATATATAAAAACATAAATTCGAATCTTAGATAATCTTTTATAACATGGTTTTACATAAGAAGAAGAACATATGGTTTTTATATTTAAGATCTGGCTGAGGGTGAGGCAAAAATGTCCCTTGGTAGCAAAACTTAAGGAGGTGCTCACTCTTGGGAGCTTGCAAGTGCAGTGTTGGCACTTAGCCATGAGAATGGGCGATTCCTTAAATCACATGCCCAGAACACCTGTCTTGCCTCACCCTTGACCCAGTCTTGTGCTTGGTATCTTCCAGATGCACCATAATAGACATAAGCACTACTCTCTGGTGGGACTTTAGTTTTTTTTTAATGTTTTGTTGTTATAAATAACACTCCAATGTGTATATGTAACATTATAGACATTTGATTTTATTATTGGAATACATTTAGAATGGTGGGTTTTCTTCTTATAAGTTTAAGGATTTGATCTATATTGACATATTTCCTCCAGGAAATTGATATGCCTCTACACTGATTCTTTCAGCAGTATTTGAGAGTTTAATGCATTTTTTTTCTATTCATTTTAGTCTTTGCAATGTGATAGAAAAAACTCATTGTTTCTCTTTTCATTTTTTAGTGTTAGTAATATTAAATATTTTAACACTATTTTTCCTTTGTGTGTGTCTATTCCCTGCTTATGTGTCTTAGCAATTTTTCCATTAGGGTTTTTTTTTTTTTTTTTAAAGTGTCTTATTTACTTATCTGAGAGGGAGAGTTCAGGGAGGAGGAGCAGAGGGAGGGGAACAAGCAGATTCCCCTCTGAACACAGAGCCCGACTCTGGGCTCAACCCTAGGACCCTGAGATCATGACCTGAGCTGAAGTCAGATGCTTAACTAAATGAGTCATCCATGTGCCCCTGGGTCTTTGTTTTTTCTTGAAGATTTATAAGTTTCTCACAAATTAAAGCTATCAGTCTGAATCTCAGATATGTTATATTTGTTATCAACTGTATTTGCCACATTTTGCTGTGCTAAATTAAAAATAATAATAGTGCTTTCTTTGTTCCGGGTACTGTATTAACCATTTATAATTATTAACTCATTAATCCAGACAAGAGGCAAGTACCATCATTATTCTTCATTATATAGTGGAAGAAACTAAGATGTAAAAAAGCTAAGAGGTAACATAATATGTTCCAAATCATTCAGCTATTTAGAGGTGTGTGTGTTTTCTTACTGAGGAAGGCATTGTCTTGGATCTAAACTCTTAAATGTTGCCCTACACAGCTTCCTAGGACAAATGGACAGTAATAAAATGATAAATCAAATCTATTGACCATTTTTTACTATCTCTAGTGTTATGCTATTTTATTTTAGTATTTTCTTTACATAAGTCAGTAGATTAAAGATTAATTTACATACCTGATATTTGAGATATCAAATATTGGGGATATTTGGTAAATTAATGTTTAAAGATTCAATATCTCCATCATATATCAAAGTTTATTCCAGAAGGATTAGAGTTAAATGCTAAAAAATTAGATAATTCTGTTTGCTAGAAAATCGTGTATTTATCATTTAGTTAAATATAGAATTTTCTTATGATCCTTTGTGACATCTTTGTATAACATGCTTTCCCTAATTTCTATGTTTTTGAATGTTTAAATTTTTCTTTCTTTTTTTAAAATGTTATTTTTTTTCAGTGTTCCAAAATTCATTGTTTATGCACCACATGCAGTGTTCCATGCAATACGTGCCCTTCACAATACCCACCACCAGGCTCACCCAACCCCCCACATCCCCCTCCAAAATCCTTTGTCTCTCAGAGTCCACAGTCTCTCATGGTTTGTCTCCCCATCCGACTTTCCCCACCTCACTTCTCTCCATCTCCCAATGTCTTCTATGTTATTCCTTATGTTCCACCAGTAAACGAAACCATATGATAATTGACTATCTCTGCTTGACTTACTTCACTCAGCATAATCTCTTCCAGTCCCATCCATGTTGATACAAAAGTTGGGTATTCATCCTTTCTGATGGAGGCATAATGCTCCATTTTCTATATGGACCATATCTTCTTTATCCATTTGTCCACTGAAGGGCATCTTGGTTCTTTCCACAGTTTGGTAACTGTGGCCATTGCTGCTATGAACATGGGGGTACATGTGTCCCTTCTTTTCACTACATCTGTATCTTTGGGGAAAATATCCAGTAGTGCAATTGCAGAGTCATATGATAGCTCTATTTTTAATTTCTTAAGAATCTCCACACTGTTTTCCAAAGTGGCTGCACCAACTTGCATTCCCACCAACAGTGGAAGAAGGTTCACCTTTCTCCACATCCTCTCTAACCCATGTTGTTTACTGTCTTGTTAATTTTGGCCATTCTAACTGGTGTAAGGTGATATCTCAATGTGGTTTGGATTTGAATCTCCCTCATGCCTAATGATGATGAACATTTTTTCATGAGTCTGTTAGCCATTTGTATGTCTTCTTTGGAGAAGTGTCTGTTCATGTCTTCTGCCCATTTTTTGACATGATTATCTGTTTTGTGTGTGTTGAGTTTGAGGACTTCTTTCTACATCTTGGATATCAGCCCTTTGTCTGTAGTGTCATTTGCAAATATATTCTCCCATTCCGTGGGTTACTTCTTTGTTTTAATGACTGTTTCCTTTGCTGTGAAGAAGATTTTGATCTTGATGAAGTCCCAAAAGTTCATTTTTACTTTTGTTTCCTTTGCCTTTGGAGACATATCTTGAAAGAAGTTCCTGTGGCCGATGTCAAAGAGGTGACCGGCTATGTCCTCCTCTAGGATTTTGATAGAGTCCTGCCTCACGTTGAGGTCTTCTATTCATTTTGAGTTTATTTTTGTGTATGGTGTCAGAGAATGGTTGAGTTTCATTCTTCTACATGTAGCTGTCCAATTTTCCCAGCACCATTTATTGAAGAGACTGTCTTATCCACTGGATGTTTTTCCTATCAAAGATTATTTGACCATAGGGTTGAGGGTCCATATCTGGGCTCTCCACTCTCTTCCACTGGTCTATGTGTCTGTTTTTGTGTCAGTACCATGCTGTCTTGGTAATCACATCTTTGTAGTAAAGCTTGAAATCAGGCAACATGATGCCCCAGTTTTGCTTTTCTTTTTCAACATTTCCTTAGCAATTCGGGGTCTTTTCTGGTTCCATACAAATTCTAGGATTGTTTGTCCATCTCTTTGGAAAATGCCAGTGGAATGTTGATCAGGATGGTATTGAAAGTGTAGATGGCTCTAGGCAGTATAAACATTTTGACAATGTTTGTTCTTCCAATCCATGAGTATGTAATGCTCTTCCATCTTTTTGTGTCTTCTTCAATTTCTTTCATGAGTGTTCTGTAGTTCTTCAAGAACAGATCTTTGATTAGGTTTATTTCCAGGTATCTTATGGTTCTTGGGGCTATAGTAAAAGGAATCAATTCTCTAATTTCCCTTTCTATGTTTTATTTGTTAGTGTATAAGAAAGCAACTGATTTCTTTCATCAAGGTTGTCCAGCTATTATTTTTTCCCTTAAAAAATAATTTCAACTATAGATTTTGGATACTAGCCCTTTATCTGATATGTCGTTTGCAAATATCTTCTCCCATTCTGTCAGTTGTCTTTTGGTTTTGTTAACTGTTTCCTTTGCTGTGCAAAAGCTTTTGATCTTGATGAAATCCCAATAGTTCATTTTTGCCCTTGCTTCCCTTGCCTTTGCCGTTGTTCCTAGGAAGATGTTGCTACGGCTGAGGTCGAAGAGGTTGCTGCCTGCATTCTCCTCAAGGATTTTGATGGATTCCTTTCTCACATTGAGGTCCTTCATCCATTTGGAGTCTATTTTCGTGTGTGGTGTAAGGAAGTGGTCCAATTTCATTTTTCTGCATGTGGCTGTCCAATTTTCCCAGCACCATTTATTGAAGAGGCTGTCTTTTTTCCATTGGACATTCTTTCCTGCTTTGTCGAAGAGTAGTTGACCATAGAGTTGAGGGTCGATTTCTGGGCTCTCTATTCTGTTCCACTGATCTATGTGTCTGTTTTTGTGCCAGTACCATGTTGTCTTGATGATGACAGCTTTCTCATAGAGCTTGAAGTCCGGAATGGTGATGCCACCAACTTTGGCTTTCTTTTTCAATATTCCTTTGGCTATTCGAGGTCTTTTCTGGTTCCATATAAATTTTAGGATTATTTGTTCCATTTCTTTGAAAAAAATGGATGGTATTTTGATAGGGATTGCATTAAATGTGTAGATTGCTTTAGGTAGCATGGACATTTTCACAATATTTATTCTTCCAATCCAGGAGCATGGAACATTTTTCCATTTCTTTGTGTCTTCCTCAATTTCTTTCATGAGTACTTTATAATTTTCTGTGTATAGATTCTTAGCCGCTTTGGTTAGGTTTATTCCTAGGTATCTTATAGTTTTGGGTGCAATTGTAAATGGGATTGACTCCTTAATTTCTCTTTCTTCTGTCTTGTTGTTGGTGTACAGAAATGCAACTGATTTCTGTGCATTGATTTTATATCCTGACACTTTACTGAATTCCTGTACAAGTTCTAACAGTTTTGGAGTGGAGTCTTTTGGGTTTTCCACATATAGTATCATATCATCTGCGAAGAGTGATAGTTAGCAAACTCAACACCCAAAGAACAAACAATCCAATCAAGAAACGGGCAGAGGACATGAACAGACATTTCTGCAAAGAAGACATCCAGATGGCCAACAGACACATGAAAAAGTGCTCCACGTCACTTGGCATCAGGGAAATACAAATCAAAACCACAATGAGATATCACCTCACACCAGTCAGAATGGCTAAAATTAACAAGTCAGGAAATGACAGATGCTGGCGAGGATGCGGAGAAAGGGGAACCCTCCTACACTGTTGGTGGGAATGCAAGCTGGTGCAACCACTCTGGAAAACAGCATGGAGGTTCCTCAAAATGTTGAAAATAGAACTACCCTATGACCCAGCAATTGCACTACTGGGTATTTACCCTAAAGATACAAACATAGTGATCCGAAGGGGCACGTGTACCCGAATGTTTATAGCAGCAATGTCTACAATAGCCAAACTATGGAAAGAACCTAGATGTCCATCAACAGATAAATGGATAAAGAAGAGGTGGTATATATACACAATGGAATACTATGCAGCCATCAAAAGAAATGAAATCTTGCCATTTGTGACGACGTGGATGGAACTAGAGCGTATCATGCTTAGTGAAATAAGTCAATCGGAGAAAGACAACTATCATATGCTCTCCCTGATATGAGGACATGGAGAAGCAACATGGGGGGTTAGGGGGATAGGAGAAGAATAAATGAAACAAGATGGGATTGGGAGGGAGACAAACCATAAATGACTCTTAATCTCACAAAACAAACTGGGGGTTGCTGGGGGGAGGTGGGATTGGGAGAGGGGGAGGGGGCTATGGACATTGGGGAGGGGAGGCGAACCATGGGAGACTATGGACTCTGAAAATCAACCTGAGGGTTTTGAAGGGTCAGGAGTGGGAGGTTGGGGGAACAGGTGGTGGGTAATGGGGAGGGCACGTTTTGCATGGAGCACTGGGTGTTGTGCAAAAAGAATGAATACTGTTACGCTGAAAAAATAAATAAAATGGAAAAAAAATAAATAAAATGGGAAAAAAATTTTCAACTAATTAACCCTTGGATTTATACATTACTGGCTGAACTATCTTGAGTTGCTTGGAAAAATTATTAAGTGTTGCTAAATAAATCCTAGATCCTATCTACTCTACAACCTGTTATACAGAGTTGTGTAAGTAAGATTCAGAGCAATTGTAAATTAAAATCTGCAACTTGGAGCATCTGTGTGTGTTCAGAGACAATTCTCCTTGGGTTTTCCTCATTTCTGAACATATTGTGAGGAGAGACATGGTGGCTTTTGTCCTAGAATATCTTTTCAAAGATGTTTTAGAGCAAACAGTGAGGAAGATAATGATATTGTCTCCCTCTGGAGCAGAGGCAGATCTGTTTACTGCCTAGCATAATAGAGATAATATCTTGCTTTGCCACAAAGGTCTGGCAGGTCTGCCTACAGTCCATTACAAAAGTTTGGGTTTCAGCTCAAGGCTCCTTAGCTGTGATGCAAGCCCACTGGTGCCCAGCAACCACCTGGGCCACTCCATATCAACCCCCCCCTAAAACTTGGGTGCAAGAGGAATTAATATAAACAAGATAGTCATTGAGGGTTTTTATTATTGTTTTTTGTTTGTTTTGTTTTTGTTTTCATTTTTGTTTTTTTGTCTCTGACCCTTGGGTTTTGTGTCTTCTGCCAGCTTCATGAAATTGTGGTGGGACAATGTGTTAACTTGAAAGCAGGATAAGTAGAATCTCATGCTCTTCATAGTCTTAGATGCTGACTTTTTTATACTTCCATTGATGTGTCTATTTCGTTCTCTAATATGTCTTAATACACTTGGCATATCTCTCCTATTTTGTCTGTCGTTTTGCCTTAGCTACAGGTGTTTGTAAGAGTATGACCTTCTCTTTTAGTTACTCCCATGGGCTCGGTAGGTGAAGTTTATGTTTCCCTCCTAGTGTTTATTTGACAGCAAAACAGCTCAGTTTTCCTTAGGATTAGGTAAAACATTCATCCTCGGTTTTAGCTATGTAGAAATATTAAAACATTTCTTTGAGTAGACCCACAGGATTTCTCAAATTTATTTTGAGGTGTCTGCACACCCAATATTTTAAATTATTTAATACCAAAAGAATTCCATATTTTATTAACATCTATAAGACCGTTGTTGAGTGATATAATAGGAGTTTCTTCTGTTTATAGATTCATTTTTTCCTTATACTTATTCATATGTATATATATAAAAATTTACATATATTTTTATTAATCCCTTCTATTATTTCTTTTGAACGATTTTGTTATTTCTTCAAATTGCATACATTCATTACTCCTTATTCTAATCAAATTATTTCATGATGTAAATTTGCTTTTAATTTCATCTTTGGCTGGGTTCCAAGCGTTTTAATATGCAGTGTTGCCATTATACTCCCTATGTATTTGATAAATTTAGTTTCAGTGTATTTAGTAGTGTACAGTTTATTTAGAAGAGTATTTAATTTCCAAGTGTTTTATCAATATCAAGAACAAAACAGTATTTACTGGCTTCGTGTGATGCAAGATGAAAACATTGCCATACTTTACCTTCTCACTCAAATCCCAGTTTATTTTCATAAAATTTAATTGACAGTTTCAGTTTTTTAAATTCTCACCATACCACATATTTTATTTTTCAAAAATAAAATTACCACTTTCACAATTGTATGTATAACAATTATTCAGACATTTAAAAATGGATTTGATGAAAGAAGAGGGAATCGGGAGCGAGACAAACCATAAAAGACTCAATCTTAAAAAAGACTGAGGGTTGCTGGGGGGAGTGGGGATGGGATAGAGTGGTGGGGATATGGACATTGGGGAGAGTATGTGCTATGATGAGTATTGTGAAATGTGTAAACCTGGCGAGTCGCAGACCTGTACCCCTGGAGATAAAAACACATTATATGTTTATTAAAAAATTTAAAAATAAAAATTAAAAAAAAATGAATTTGATGCCCACCTTCAGTCATTTTATTATGACTTTCCTGTTCTTTAAATATCTTATTTTAGTGTTTTGAAGTCAAATGATACTGAGTTTAAAGCTTGGCCCAATGGCCATTTACCTTTTTTTTTTTTCTTTTTGTAAGTAATAGGCAATCTCCAAAAGGGGAACATAGTCTCAGCACTTTCTTTTTGTGGCAGTTAATGGCACCAGTGTCACCTGGGAGAGGACGCTCATTGCTCACCCACTTCCTTTTCAAGAATACACCGGCTGCTTGGAGGTAAAGCCTGCTAGTGTAAGCACCCATGACCCTATGTATACTTTCTTCGTGTCTCTCAAATGTCCTCAATCCACACTGCCAAAGGAAAACCCCTTCTGCCCTATAGCTCACCTTTGCTTCTAATACTCTGCTTTCCAAACTAGATGGTGTTTATGGAGTCCTTTAGCTCCTCTGCTTGCATCTCAAAAGGCTACCCTTATCTCACAGGGAAGTCAGCTATGTCTCTGGTGTCGCTTCTCAATGTGATTTTATTGTCATTATTTCTATCAGGAAAATCTTGAAAATTCCATGAAAGTGATATATTCCCCACGTCTTTTTCTGCCACAGATTCCTCACACTCCCCATTTTTACATACTTTTGGTCATTTCTATCATCGACTGAAGAACAGTCACGTTTTTGTATACACAAGGCATTCTTCCCAGACCTCTAGCTTACTTTTATTTTTCCTTGTCTTTTGCTCTGTTGTAATTAAAAGTAAATGCTTTATAAGGAAAAAGGACAATATACATGTTTTCTAGGTAACAGTATTAATCACTTTTAGGACCTGAACACCTTACAAAGTGCTTTGCTTGTACTATGTGAGGGGATTCAAAACTGCCTGTGGGTACATACAGCTGCCATTCACATTTAACAGATAAAGCAACTGAAGACTTAAGCAGTTGTCATTGACCCAAAGCCACATAAGTAATAACTGGCAGATCCAGATATCTGAGGCAATAAATGGTAAGGAAGAAATGGGTGGAGGAAACAGTACTATAGAGATTTAGGAGAGAAAGAGACAGTTGTACTGTAGAGTTATCTAGAAAAGAAAGTGGCCTTAAAATTGCACCAGCAAGGGTTAGGTTGAAATCAAGAAATCCAGAAGAGTTCAAACCTATTAATTCAATGTAAGGGTTAGGAAGTCAGTTAACTTCTTAGTAAAGAATGAATAAAAGAAAAACAAAAAAACAGGGGTGCCTGGGTGGCTCAGTGGGTTAAAGCCGCTGCCTTCGGCTCAGGTCATGATCCCAGGGTCCTGGGATCAAGCCCCGCATTGGGCTCTCTGCTCAGCAGGGAGCCTGCTTCCCTTCCTCTCTCTCTCTGCCTGCCTCTCTGCCTACTAGTGATCTCTCTATATCAAATAAATAAATAAAATCTTTTAAAAAACAAACAAACAAACAAACAAACAAAAACAGATGTTACTCTGGCTAAGGAGAGACCTGGACTAAGGTAGGGAATCATGTTTTCTAATCATGGGGCCTCTTGGAAGATGCTGGAGCTGGAAATGATGCAGTTTAAGTCATAGCGCAGGCTAAATGTACAGAATGAATTATCCAGTAAAGACAAAAGCAGGGAAAGCACTGAAAAGGATCTGAAAAGAGTGGCCAAAACAGAGGGAGAGACAGTCTCAGGAGTCCTTGTGGAGTGATAGATTATGGAGGTTCTGTAGAAAGCACGTATCAAAGATTGATTCCATAGAACACCAAATAATGATTGAAAAATGAAATAATCTAGCCTAATGCCTTCACTTGACAATAGAAAAAGCTGCCGTCAAGGAGAGAAATACTCAGAATGTCCTAGCTTGTTAGAAGTAAGGCTTCCTCCACACCAGCCACTTGCTACATGCCCTGTCTTACTGTCCATATTTATGTGAAAGTCATAGAGTCCAATCTGTAACCCAAGTCCAACTTTGTCCAAGGTTCTGAATGTGGTGAAAAGAAGAGTAGAAAATTGAAATAATTCCCCTTTTGCCACACCTTTCACAGGCAATTTTACCCTTCTCTGGCATCCCTCACTATGGCCCCGTTCCCATTACACTTCTTCCTACAATGCCTCAGATTTTCAACTTACTCCTAAGTATCGGACTGTTGATACTTTTTATTTCATCTGAATATTGCCAGAGCAACCCTTTAACAACATATGGAGGAATTACTCTGAAAAAATTAAACAGAACAAAGCAGAATTAAAGTATATTTATTTAGATATAAGATTAAGAGAATGAAAGGAAAATTTGGGGCCACTTGGCTAAGAGTTTACAGTAGGGAAGTTATCTTCTTAGGTTTGTTGTGCTTCCAAACAGGAGTTAAATACCAAATAATGGTATTATCTAGTATGATTTCTGAGATACAAAAAAAGAATAGAGCTGCAACCTCCCATACATCAGCCCTGGAGAAGGTCAGATAAAGTGGAGTGATATTTAGTGCCCTCGAGTTTTCTAAGTGCACACTAGTAGGAGATGAAAAACTCTATGCAACACACTCCACACATGTACTCATTCAAATCAACAAATATTTATGGAACACTTGTGACGTGCAAAACATTTGGTGAAGTGCTACAGAGGACAGTAAGGTACATGAGACAGAACGTCTGTCCTAAGGGAATTTGGGATCTAGTTCTAACCATTCACCAGAAAGGCCATGAGGGAGAAAAATGTGCTTCCAAAATTGGAAATTACTAATGGGCAAAGAATAAGGCAAGAGAAGGAAGACAGTATGTCTTCATGTGACTAAGCAACTTGGAAATTACTGCTTTTACTTAAAACCATACTCGTTTTGGGGCGCCTGGGTGGCTCAGTGGGTTAAGCCACTGCCTTCGGCTCAGGTCATGATCTCGGGGTCCTGGGATCGAGCCCCACATCGGGCTCTCTGCTCAACAGGGAGTCTGCTTCCCTCTCTCTCTCTCTCTCTGCTTGCCTCTCTGTCTACTTGTGATCTCTCTCTGTCAAATAAATTAAAAAAAAAAAAAAGTTTAAAACCATACTCGTTTTATAAGATCCTTAAAAGTGAATAAGGAGAAAAATATTTTACAGTCAGATACTTAACATCTTCCCAGTGTTAAGATGAAATGATTTCTATGATATTTCATTAGCCTGCTTCATAAGAATGAATGACTGGGGAGACTTCACTGTTTTATTAGGTAAGACTCAAGAACAGCTAAGGCAGTGGGAGAAATGCAAACTCTTTCAGGGTCATATATAAACAAGGCAGTCATATTAATAGATGTTTTTAAAATTAGATTTCTTGTCGCTATCACATTTTTCTTAATTTCTCATGGTTAATTCTCTTTTTCTTTCTCTCTTACAACACACACACACACACACACACACACACACACACACAGCAAAAATAGTTTGTGGTCTATTAGCTTAGTCATGCAAAGAGAAATGGGAATGGGTGGTCTTGTTGGGAAAGGAAAGAACTGGCATCCTCAAATACAAAGAAGCAAGATATGTAAGTGATGAGATGGGCAGGGTGTAGAGATTTTTGGAACGTTTTTGCAAGGCATCAGGAAACTCTCTCTATATTCACAATGATGTTTCTGTCTTGTCAGCATTTTTTCTTTATTTGTGTTGGGCTTTATGACATATCTAAGAATAATAAATAATTTATAAGATGCAATAATGGCCTGGTACATTTCTGGCAGATTTTAAAAAAAAATTCTTCTCCAATAACTCATTTGATAAACTCTTGAATTCTTTTCTCTAGAACATTTTACACAACAATGCTTTGTTTTAAGGGTTGTCTATCAATGAGTTGCAAAGCATTCATTATGCATTCAAGCCTGCTTTTTTGTCTATCCCTTTCTTGCCTCCTTTTATTTTTCCCATTTAAGTGGCATTTTTCTGGGAGTAATCTGATTCTTTGGGATGTAAAATGAAATGCTAGAAAAAAATTAACTCTTTAGACTCACAAGGACAATTGCAGTCTTTTATAGTAATGATCAAACTTCAAACTACGATTTGATTCAACACATGTTTTTTTTATCATTTACCTACTCATCCCTACCCAGGTACATGCATACACACATGGGAGTGGTTAGACTGCTATGCTATGGAGAAGGAAAAATAAACAACAGCATTCCCCATACATATTCCTAAGCAATAATAATGTCTTCTTGTTTTATCAGATGCTTCCTGAGCATATATACTTAACTGGCTGTCCTGGCCATTATCCAAAATTAATATATTGTGTGATTTTTCTCTTCTGTTTGCTTTTATAAACCTTATGGATAACCCTAAAGTAGGTGACAGGGATCAGAAAGGGTCCTCTATTCTTGATTATTTCTTGCCCACAATGTGGGCAGCCTAACCTGTTGTCCTTTGTGATTAAGATTATGCTCACATCATACCGTCAACGCATCTAGTGCCAGAAAATGTGTTTCTAGAAGTAGAATTCTAGGTACACTATGTGATCCGCATTTTCTGTTCTTTCCTGGAACTCTTTATAACCAAGGATTTAATTTGCAAACTGGCCAACTGTTGTTTGGCTATGAATCCAAGATTTTACACATCAAAAGGAACTAGTCTTTATCATGAATGAGAAGGTTCAGGCAAAACATGAATGAAGACAGAACTAAGTGATCCATCTATATTTAAAGATGGCCATAAATTGCAGTGATAAGGGGGCACGGGAGAAAACAGATTAACATCTGAGAACAAAGGAAGTCAGGAAGAAGAGTGGGCAGTTGGCTAGCTCTCTTTTAAACAATTCTTGCAGTTTTTTTTTAGAGAAGAATATGTGTTCTAGTCAGAGCAAATACTCATTTCAATTCAGGGGTGCAATGTATCAAAAAAGGACTCTGCTTCCTTTTGGGAAGATGAAGATTCTTTTCCTCACATTCAACCATGCACTGTTTCTTGCAGACACATGTAAAACCAATAGCTGATCTTTAAGTCAGGACTTTTGACCTGTATTCTGTTTTTTCAATTCAAAGGCACTATTTATTCTAAGATTTGCCATCAATAATAACTCTTTTCACACACACATGCACACACGCACCAACAATAACAACATTAAATGTATGCATCAAATGTCAGAGGTTTGGTGATTTTGGAAACACTGAAATTAAAAACTGTGCTTGTAGGAATCAAGAATCTCCAGGTCTTTAGTCTCCAGGTATAGAATTTTAACGTGAATAGCCCCTATAGTAATAGTATGGACCCTTATGCATTCATGCAGACTTGCAGGCGTACGTCTGGGACACTCTTTAGGTAAGGTATGCTCTAAGTGTTGGGATTGCTTCAAAAACAAATTAAACTTGATTTCTTTCCCTCCAATACCTTATGGCTTAGGAGAGGACAAAACACATTATGTTCAATTAAGTACATTCCAAAGTGGAGATGATACCTCAGATAGGGCAGAGAAAAAACAAATACTTGAGAAATAAATGCTATGTTCTGAGTATTTATCTTAGGAAACCATTGCTTCTAATTCGGCTGGGCAGGGGAGGGAAATGGATAAGGGACTCTTTTGAGAAAAATTTGTTTTGTTTCCTTTTTTTAACATATTGAATGATGAGTAGAACTTTGCATAACGTTTTTACTGTAATGATTCAAATTAAAAATTAATTTTATCAAATCCTTTTGCATTACATGTTTTCAGGCTGAACTTTCACGTAATTTATCAAGATATTGTTCCTCGTACATACCTGTGTTGCCCGCCGAGCACTGGCCTTCATTTTCATTATGCTATGTTATCATTAGGTGAGCATCAAACCAGCATTCTCTAAACTCAGGTCTACTGAGCACCCGAGCATGCTAACACAGCACTCGAAGTAACTGTTGTGTAACCAAATCCACGATAGGACTCCTGTCCTTGAAAAGACTCCATCTTGTTTAGGAATTTTGATTGCAAATTAAAAGCATACGCTATGACACAAGGTAACATGTACTAGTAGGAGCTGTGAGAATTGGGGAAAATAGTAAATGCTGTAGGACAAGAAAGGAGAGAAAAATTGTGTTTTCTGGGATGTCTCATAGACTGTAACTTACAAAAATGGAAAGCGTTAAAAGTCACGAGGAATCAGAGCCTCCCAAAAGGAAACACGGTAGAGGCCAAGCCACAGAGGAGGGACTTTTCAGTGTCTGGGGATCAGAAGTTAATCAGCTGGGTTGCAGGTATGCTTATAGTGAATGATAGGAAGAAAGCTAATAAGGATTAACAATTTTTTACTGAGTACTTGCTGTTTGCCTGGAACAGAGGTAGGCCTTGGAGATAAAATTATTAGGACACCATTCTGTTCTTTAACCTCTAATCCATGGAGTCTGAATGATGAATTAATAGATCTTATCAATATCTTAGGTAGTCAAAGTAGTACTTGAGGGCTACCCCCCAAGAGCAGTACAAGTGGGCTACCCCATTGACAAAAAGTACTTTTTGAGGGTCTTGGGTGGGAGGAGACATTTGCAAAGCAGTATAATTTAGAGCGGAAAGTGAATGTCAGATGTCAGAAAAGAGCTAGGAAACTAACGCAGAATCCATTTGTAATATTTATTTCTTTTCCTATCCATTAGACATGAACATTAATATATGAATAAGACATCCCATATATAGAATTCCAACAAAATGCTACCTTTAAGCTAAACAGCAAGCTTAATGGTCTGTTTTCAGCAGATAACTATTATTTATAAACCAACCTAGTAAAGGTATCTTGGGGGATACATTTTCTATATTTTTGTCTGACATTTCTAGGTCCCTGAGCAGATCGTATTAGCTTGGTGATTTTAATCTCTGCCTTTTAAAGATGAAGGTCTTTGGCTCAAAATTTCTTCAGTTGATTTATATTATCTGTATCCTTTTCATCATGCCGCTATCTCCCCAGTGATATTAAATGGTGATTATTAGGCTTGATCAATATCACATGCTTCCTTTTGCTTTAACAGTGGAATATACACAGGTTTTAGTGATCAGTTTAAAATTCCTTGTAAACTGTATTTATATGCTGAAACAGAGTAAACAACATCTTCACCTTGAAAAGAGATGGATGCCACTGTATTTTCTGTCTCTTTAGGCAATATTACTTCTAGGGTTTATCAGTAATGGCCATTACCCAACTAAAGTTCATTTAGGGTCTGAAACAAGGTTCTGGAAATGGCAATATCAGTTCTTCTCTCTGTCTTCTTTTCTGTGTTACATATTCCTAGTTTATAAATAAACTGACATTTATATTAATCACCTCTCTAGAGCAAACATAGCTGAAGAAGGGCTAATACATCATCCAAAAATTGCTACCTAAGTTCTAATTCCAAAATCTTTATTGCTGCTCATGATAAATGGCATACAGAAAAAGGGAAATTTGGGGTTTGCAGTGGTCTGGTAGCTGTAGGAAATAAAGTATTCTGCATTTTGAGATAAATTTTGAAATATATTTTCAAAGGATTCTGATGGACTAATAAAGATTAAACATCATAATACATATTTATCATTTTTCTCGGGAGGTTATTTTTAATGAATACATTAGTAAGTCCCAGTTTTGTTCCTGGAATGGTTTAGAACTCTTTATTCAAGTCTAAGAATGTACACAACCATACAGGAACCACCAAAATACTTACTGGAAACATCAGGACCGTACCCATAAGGTTTAAATAGGGGTTTGAAAAAAAATTGCTGTTAAATTTCAGTAATTTCTTACAAGATAAAAAACCTTTTGACAGAGTCTGAGAAATGTATGCTTATACCTATAGATCATAATGAAGGTTAGACATGCAGTAGACTGATCTCCAATCTTTTATAGTACTGAAACTTGGGACTGCCTAATGATGTTAAAGCAAGAGGCTTAAAGCTGTCTATCAGCTTCTGAAACATCACCATATTAAATTTCAAGGCTGTACTCCATAAATCACTGGAACAGATATTAGGGTTGAAA
Organism: Meles meles; assembly: GCF_922984935.1. Classification (NCBI taxonomy): domain Eukaryota; kingdom Metazoa; phylum Chordata; class Mammalia; order Carnivora; family Mustelidae; genus Meles; species Meles meles. The sequence goes on from NC_060067.1 coordinate 145,691,312, forward strand.
AGGTCTCATTGATATGAATGGCATAAGTCATCTAGATGCCTAATAAGAGATGCCACCTTAAATATCATTCTTTGATTAACTCTGAAAGAAATACATCTACCAAGAGGGAATGAGGGGCCACTTAAAGGTCTACTAAAAAGTAGGTGTTGCTTCTGATTAAAAAAAAAAAAAAAAAAAGCAGTTATAAAGAGTAAATCCCAAGATGGGGTAGCTGAGCAAAACAGCAAAACACAAAGGCAGAGAGATGGTGTTTCATATACATAAATACAGGAGCTGGGGAGAAAACAAGAAAAAAAAAATCGTGTACTGATTTTTCAGAATGCACAGCTGTCTCCACCAAGTTTGCCAAGTCCTCCAGATTCTACCAGGGGAGGTTTGGGACTGCTACTTTATGAAGTGCCACGTTTTCAATAGACCACTTTCTGTTAAAGCTAAAGCTTCAATCTAGCTTCATCTGAAACTGCTTCATTTCATTTTAAACAGAGGGAAACAGGATCATTGTGAAGAAGACACATGGATTAGTAACAGGGCTTCAGCACTACAATTATTTTAAGTTTTGTGAGCTTGAGCAATTTCTCTAACCTGCTGGAGCTTCATTTCCCATTGGTGAGAAAGGCATAATACCCATTGCCATCTTGTGCTTTAATAAATAAGAATAGGACTTTAAAAACTACAGCGTTATGCAGATTGAGAATTGTTACTATTAAGAATCAATTTGTTGATAAAGTAGTTCATTTTTTATTGGAAATACATTAACTATATATTAGGAATACTAATTAGGAGAATAATTAACAAATAACTTGATCTTCAACTTTGACAAATGTTCCTGAAGATAGTCAGTGTATTTATTTGTTTTCCATTGGGTTTACACATCAAGGTATGTATGTGTCCTGGCGACTCTCTAGAACCCAGGGACCCTGTGTCTGAAATTCTCGGGATTTGCCACCAGATGGCGCTGTGTAGCAAGCAAATACCAAGTGCCTGGTCACTGGTAGGTAATCCCTGGGCTCCTTTCAGCAACAGGGACAAATAATTTGTGGAAAAACACGCATGATGGGTGTTTACATACTGTGCATGATATATTTTTTAAAGATTTTATTTATTTATTCAACAGACAGAGATCACAAGGAGGCAGAGAGGCAGGCAGAGAGAAAGAGAGGGAAGCAGGTTTCCTGCTGAGCAGAGAGGCCGATGTGGGGCTCGATCCCAGGACCCCTGAGATCATGACCTGAGCCAAAGGCAGCGGCTTTAACCCACTGAGCCACCCAGGCGCCCCTGTGCACGACATTTTTAAAAAGCAATAAAGGTAGAATTCCATTGAAACTAACAAGCAAACAACCAATATCTTATACCATATTTGTGTTTTCTGCATCATCTGCATTTTTCTGTGATTTTAAGGGCATAAATGTTTTTTGTGGTTAGCTCAGTGCCCTGCATCTAAGTCATCTCTACCTTCAGTAAAAGTAGTTATCCACCTTCAAGGTAATCCTGAGTGATCATAATTGAGATTTGTATGATATAGAGTTTGTTAAATTTTGTTGTTGCTATTGCTTTAATCACAGAGGAGCAAGTATTTTGCCCAGTGCTTTCCTGTCCTTGTGTTAAGTCTATAACGCTACTCCAAAAACCTTCAGTAATAGTGTAAGTCTGCTGTGAATTCACTTGTGAGTGGCAACAAATGTGGGACCAGCAGAGTGCGGGGAGTATTTCTTTTAATAGCAGAAGCTCCCCCAAAGTTTTTTCTGTTCTCTTCACAACTCAGACCCTCCTACCTCTCTTTTTATCTTTCAGGTCTGTTTTATTGTTGTTCCTCAGATAGTGCGCTGCTATCTTAGATAAATCTTAGGTTTCTTCTGGTTCCACTTTCCTGGCTAAGCTCTCTCAGCACTACACAAACTAAGAGGTGAAGGGTACGACATAGATTCCTTTCAGAATGATATTTTTTGTTCTTAGCATACAATCTAAGACAGTATAGATAACAAGTAATTACAAAAATCCAAGTTGTTGGATTTTATGGTCAAGAAGGATCAATTAGCTCTCAACATCATCTAGAAGTTCATTTTCCCACATTGCCAAATCTTGCTAATCCTGATAATGGTAAGGAAAAAGCCCTTTCTGGATCATTTGAACCATACAATTGTTCCCTCTTCTGGACTCTAACACAGTCCCCTCTGATATGCTGCTTTGCATGGCTTTATAGTCTTTAATATGTGTATGTATTTTATGGCCTGGTTTTACTTAAAAACATGTTTGCTGTAAGTAATAGAAAAGCTGGTTTAACTTATCAAGTACTGAAAGATGGAGTTTTTATTTCTTCTATAATGCGGAGTCTGAGACACCAGGGGCAACAGCCCTGCCATTCATTTAAAACTCTCTCATGAACCTTATTTTTCCTTTTACTGGCTCAGAATCACATGTGATGGCCAAATCAGCCATCTTGGATTGCAAACCAGTCCTACGAAAGGAAGCCGGTTTTAGCAGGGCAACCAGATACTAAGAGTCTGAGTTGCTGACACACTTGGAGAATCCTATCAGCCCTTGGCTCTCTGCCTAGATTTTATAAGAGAGAAATAAACTTCTACTGTGTTGTAAAGGGCTGAATAATGGCCTCCCAAAAGATCTGTCCACATCCTAATCCCTAGAACCCTGTGAATGTAACCTTATTTGGATAAAGTCTTTACAAATGTAATTAAGTTAAGGATCTCAAGATGAGATCATCCTGAATTATCCAGGTGGGCCCCATATTCAATTACAAGTGTTCTTATAGCAGACACAGCAAGGGGAGATACATAGAAGAGAAGGATCAGACACATAGAAGAGAAAAAGATGTGAAGACAAGACACAGAAATGAGTATGATCCAGCAACAAGGAATGTGGGAAGCCACCAGAAGGTGGAAAAGGTAAGGAAAGACTCTCCATCAGAGCCTCTAGAGGGAGCATGGCTCTAGCTAACACCTTGATTTTGGACCTGTGCCCTCCAGAGCTATGAGAGAATACATTTCTCTTTGTTAGTAACTCAGTTTGTGATAGCTTCATACAGCAGTACTGGGAAAAAATACACTTGTTTAAGCTGCTATATTTTGAATATTTGTCACTCATAAGGTAACCTAACCCTAAGTCATATTTTCCCAAACTATCTTGCAAACATCTTGAAATCAAAGATTGCATCTCATAATTACTATCCCTCACATGGACTAGGAGAGACACTGCGTGTGCGTGTGTTATTATTAGTGGCACCACATTTGCATTGCTACCAATTCTGAAGGGAGACTGCTAGACTCAAATAATACTTGGAAGAATTTCAGAAAGAGACATTTTTATCATTATTACTGCCTAGCAAAAAACGTAAGCTAAAGTAAAAGATGGGTAAGAGGAAAGTCAAATCTGGAGTGGCAAATCAAAGTTTTGGGTATGCTAATATGTTGATGTCTATTGCAAGGTCTGGTTTACATTATGAATGGAACAGACATTTCTCTCCCACTCACCAATACTAAATAAAGACCAGCAGTTGTCTGCTGTACTTACGTTTAACCTGCTTTCCAAGTTAATTGGTTTTCTTCCAGTTTTAACATCTTGAAGACTTCCTCAGTTTTCTGTCATGCTGGTTTATTTCACTTGAATGTGAACTCACTTCTTTTTGGGGCGGGGCAAGTTTATGATCATATTTAATCAGATATTGAAATAATCAATTAGAGCATCCTGAGGGTTTTCAGAAAAGAGAATTAGAGTGCTCTATGGACTTACTGACCTTTGTTGAAGATCACATTAACCATGGGGAAATTTAAAAGATTTGTCTTCGATTCAAAGCTTATTCTGCTGTTGAAAACCTCCATGTGTTCCTAGAGATGTAAATTCATGAGTCAAGGTCTCAATTTCTATATGCATAAGGGGGGAGAAAATATGTGCAAAATGTGTGTACACACACATGCGCACACACCATACACACCACATATATATATGAACCAGCTACTTTTCACAAATTATATTATCACATTCTTTCCTCTCAGTTCTAAAAGGTAGGTAATACATAGTGTCTCCAGAGAAAACACAGTGACTTGTTTAAATGATTTGTCCATGATTACACACTAGTAAGTATTGGAAACAGGTTCATAAGAGACTCTTAATCTCAGGAAACAAACTGAGGGCTGCTGGAGGTGGCGAGACGGATAGGGTCTCTGGGTTGGGAAGGGATAAAGTGGCTGGGTGATGGACATTGGGGAGGGTATGTGCTATGGTGAGTGTTATGAATTGTGTGAGACTGCTGATTCACAGACCTGTACCCCTGGGGCAAATAATACATTATAAGTTGAAAAAAAAAAAGAAACAGGGTCCAATCCCAGGTCCAACTCCAAAGCATATCATTGTAAATTCATTTTTAAAATTTTTTCTTGGAAAAATTTTCTTGAGCTACCATTTTGTACAAAGATAAGCTATGACAGACTTGATATTACTAGATAATTCCTGGCTTTTCTACTCAGAGTTCATTCTTTATAACTGTCTCTGTTTTACATTTTGTCAATTTAATCATATCTACAAATTCTTGGGGTTTATCCTATCACTACATATCTCTCACTAAAAATGTAGAATGTGATATATGATGAATGTTACCTAATATTTGTGATTTCAAACATGGGCAACAGTTAGTTTATGTTGATATTTTCTTTTTCTAAGATTTATTTATTTATTGAGAGAGAGAGAGCACATGTATAAGAAGGGGGAGGGACAGAGGGAAAGGGAGAGAGAGAGAGAGAGAGAGAGAGAGAATCTTTAGGCAGATTCCCCACTGAGCTCAGAAGCTGACTTAGAACTCAACTCCAGGAACCTGAGATCATCACCTGCATCAAAACCAAGAGTCAGATGCTCAGCAAATGAACCACCCAGAGACCCCTATGTTTGTATTTTCTAATACATTTGACTTCTAAGGACTACCTGGGCATTTAAAGCTGTCAAAGACCTAATATTGACTTAACTCCCTTCCAAAGATTCCCTTTCATGATAACAGATTCCCTTTCATGATAATGAGCTTAGAGCTCATTATTTTCTGAAAGTAGATCCTTCTTGAAGTTCTAGAGATTTTATTTCAAGAGAAATGCCTGGTTCATTCCAGTCCCACCTATGAATCAAAAAAACGAACTACATTTAGATGCAGCTAACTGGAAGGAACTTCCATGAAATTAGATTCACCTTTCTTAGGAATGGGTGAGAAGCAATATGGCTGACAGGATGTTATGGCAAATGTTGCAATGTCCCCTTCCCCTGGGAACCTCTCCGTTGGGCGTTTCAGAAAGTGCATGTTATCAAATACTAGCTATTTGGAGTACATCCATTTCCTTTCTGATTGTATTGGACATAACACGTAAGATGCTATTGAAAGTCTACATTACTATTTAAATTGTTAAGAGGTCCAAGAGTTCAGCTGTCAGCCTAATAATTAACATACACTGAACCAGTGTTTAAATTAATTTACATTTTCAAAAAATAATTTCTTGTGCCAGTCTAGATAACTTAAAGTTTATAAAAAATTACACTGGAAAACAATCAAAGTCTTTAAATAAACAAAAACATTGACAGGGTTAAACCTATTTAAAAAATAGCCCAGAAACTAATAAATCAGCAGAGTTCCCCAAATGCCTGATTATTGCTATATAAACGAGATGGTTTATTGGAAGGAGAAGAGCTGTCTAGGTAACAAGGAGCTCTCTTTGCCCTAGTGCCAAGCCAGTCTGAAGGAGGGCTCTTCAGGGGGGCATTCATTCTTTAAGGCATTAGGAACTCATTTAATACCCTAAAATGGACTCATTATTTCCTAAAAGCAATGCTACAGCCCACCTAAAAAGTCTTTTCATACAGAATCCCACAGTTTAAACTAATTAAATTCTGCATTATTTAGTTTAATGCACATCATTAAAGTCATTTTTCTTCCTTGGGGGTGTGCTGAATTCAAATAATAATAATAATGCCTTGTGTTTGTAAAGAACTTAGGAAGCTTTCTTGTTTTTTCTCCCCATTTATGATGTTACTTGATCTTTAAAGTAAGTATCCAAAGTTGCCTCTGTGCACAGTTGCCTCCACGGCCAAATCTCCAAGGGCAAGGGCCAAATCTGTCTCCTCCCCACATCTTCCTGAGGGCCAGGCGTGATGAGGCAACTAACAGCCATACTCACTGTTTGCCAGGGACTCATCTAACCGTCTGTAAGAATCAACTCATTTCATCCTTAAAATTGCCCTATGGGGACACATACAATTGTTCTTGTTTTACAGATGAGCAAAGGAAGGCAAAAAGGGATTGAGAAACTTGCCTGATATCCTGCAATGGGAAGTGTGTGGAGCTCTAGAGCTCTGGCTCTTTGCCACCATGTTTCATTTCACCCCAGGAGGACTGTTCCCTGCTGTGGGACACAAACCTTTGTTGCATTCGTGAAGGAATGCAGGGACGTAGTAGGCAGGCACAATACTATCACCCCCAGTTGAGAGCTCACAGGGAGTGCCATGTCCTCAGTTCTGCAGTTGCCGCTGTGCAGCTGGAACTCAACTGGACACCTGACTCCAGCCCAGTATTCTTTCCACTGTATGATTTCTGCTTTCTCCTCTGGTTCATCTACAACCTGTTCTAGTGTTTTATTAGTGATGTTTTAACTTGTGAGTCTGATTAAGCCATTTGTGGGCCAGGCTCAAAATATTGCATTGTTATTCTATGTGGCTGATGCTGCTTTCTTTAAGTATTAGACTGGCTCATTGCTGAAGACCGCTCAGTGCCCAGCAGCAGTCTTCATTCTTACCGAGTATGTTAGAAGCAATCCAGTGCTAGAGTCTTCAGACTCTCTCATTTTCACTCTTGCCTGGGAACCAGAAAGAATTATCACTTCCTGAAAATAAATGGGAAATTTAAGTTTATTTAGCAAACTGTTTGCTTATCTTCCCATTAAAAAAACAAATTTTGAATATCTAAATAAATTTGACAATGAGAGCATCAACCACACAGTTTGCCTCACTGGATTTTAGAGGGCCAGTGTCTAAGACAGATTGAGTTTGCTTACTGGGGAGAATGAAATCTCCTTCTCTAACTGAGTATTTTATGGATTTACAATGGAATTCTTTAGGATACCTCTACTTAATGCTTAAAGACTTTCTGCTCAAAATGAGGCAAGACACATGATAACCATATTTGAAGAAACATTTTGATAGGATAAGTTTTCTCCAGCCAACTGGGAAACAGACAAGTGTCCTGGTATGCTTCACCTGGTATCTTCACCCAGATGAGGGGAGCCATGTTGCTTTTTTGCCTACACACATACCCATTAGCCAAGATACACATAACAGAGAAGAATTAGAATTTTAGCCTCAGACTCACTGTTGATAAAGACTTTGCAATTCTGTTTCTCGTGGGCCCGGCTTAACTGAAGAATGATGGTCTGTAGTTCCAGTATTCAAAGGGCAAAGACTACATGCAATGTTGTCTGTTCTTTCCTCTGTAGCTAAATGTGAATAGAGACCAACAGTGGCTAATTCCAGAATCACAATTCTCAAAGGGAAGAAAAAACAAAATTTGTTTTCCAATTTGTCAGCTTAGATTAGCAAGAAAACACTGAAGACATGGTCTGAGGACATTTTCCATTATGGGGAAGATATCACAGAACTAAAGAGAGACTCAGGAAGAGAGTCTGGGCATTTCTGGGCAGGAAGGGCCTCGCGCTTCTCTTACTCATTGCCATTCTGATCTAACATCAATCCCTGCTCCTCCTGTCAGGGGTGATTAAATTTTAATAAGAGCTGTTTTGGTGTAGAGTCTAGGGACAAACTCTGGATTGGGAAAAGCAGATTTGAGAAAACAAAGAAGAGACAGTAAGTCCAGAATCACTTTTTTGGAGGATGTTTGCCATAAAAAGAATCAAATGGATGGGCAAGTGTTGGTGGGGCACATGGAGCCAAGTGAGCCTTGCTGTTTTTGTTTTGTGGTTTAGATTGGAAATAATGCATCTTGTTTGTATACTGATAGATTTAACCTGGAATAAGTGAGCAAGATCAGAGAGAAAGATAAGGAGATAGGGGATAAATGCAGGAAGGAGTAAAACTTGAGACGATAAGGAGCAACGGAGTCCAGTGCAGCTGGCAGTGGCTCGCCTCACGCAGGAGCAGGCACATGACACATTCAACACTTTTAACAGGAGGTAAGTATATGGGGCTAGTTCTACACAGAGATGCACTTCTTTCAAACTGGCTCTCAGGACTAGTTTCCCAGTCATGGAATTAGTTCTTCTCATGAATTACTCTACTTTGGTCTTGTAAGTCTCCTATCCTGGCACAACCTTTGACACCATGTGGCCAAATCCTAATGGTTAACTCCTAGCCTGCCCGATTCAATGTATCAAATAGTATTTGATAGAGTTGTTTATTTTATATACCATCACCTACTTTTCCCCTTGGCCTTTGGAAGACAATACTTTCCTAGTTTTGAGCTTTGTTTTGGTTTTTTGTTTTTGTTTTTGTTTTTGTTTTCCTGTCCTACTACTGACTTTTTTTATTGGTTCCCCTCTTCTTTCTAACTTCTGGAGGACTCAAGCCTTGGTAAATTTCCTTTCACTTGTTTCCTTCCTTTTCTTCTCTTTTCTGTTTCCCCTGAGCATATATAGTTCCTTTGCATTTCTGCACACAATCTGGGTTGGTAATGATGCTTGCATCGAAATAAGAGCTGTAAAGACAAGGGAGTTGTGTTCAGTTACAGTAAGCCACACTGGCTAATTCCAGGGCAAAGGCCATTGATGACACGGCACCAGAAGATCCAGGCAGTTGTGGTTTGAAGTATCATGGTTTCCCAGCACAGGCTTAGAACCAGCAATTCGGCATTGTGGAGGAAAGTAAAAAGAAGCCTAATTGTTACAGTTTCTGATTTACTGAGAGCAAGGCTGTCCACCCACACATTGTTTGATGGATGCCAAGTGTTTTGCAAACGTAAGAGTAGCTTTTTAAAAAACATACACTTTGATATATTTTCCTTCAGATCTTTTATGTGACAGAATTCACATATTGCTTGGAAATCCTGTGTTTTCCCGGGGAATGTACACAAACACACAGTACTGCAGAAAGGTAACATGAATCCCTAATTCCATTTTTATTTTTTCAGTTAGGGGTGGACTTAACCATTCTATCTCCCATCAATTTTTGCAACTGTCAAATGGTATATTTATAATTAAGAGTTATCAAAGGAAATATAAGGATCTAAGAAATTTTATTTGCTATTTAAAAATTTGAATACAGTTAACACACAATGTTGCATTAGTTTCAGGTATACAAACAGTGATTCAACAAGTTTATACATTATGCTATGCTCACCATAAGTGTAGTTACCATTTGCCACCATTATAATATTGCAATACCACTAACTGTAGTTCCTGTGCTGTACCTTTTACTCACATGGCTTATTCATTCTGGAACTTGGAGCCTGAACTTCTCACTCGCCTTTACCCATGCTATTCATCCCCTTACCCTTCACACTCTGGTGACCATCAGTTCTCAGTATTTATAGGTTTTAGTCTGCTTTTTGTTTGTTTATTTGCTTGTTTTGTTTTCTTAGATTCTACATATTAGTGAAATCATATGGTATTTGTCTTTCCCTAACTTATTTCACTTAGCTTAATACCCTCAGTCCATCTAGGTTGTCACAAATGGCAAGATCTCATCTTATTTTGTGACCAAATGATATTCCATTATATAAACCACATCTTTATTCATTCATCTATTGATGGAGACTTGAGATGTTTCCATATCTCAGTTGTTATAAATAATGCTGCAGTAAACATGGAGTATATGTATCTTTTTGAATTAGAGTTTTCATTGTCTTTGGGTAGATACCAAGTAGTGGAGTTATTGGATTGTGTATTTCTATTTTTCATTTTTTTGAGGAAACTCCATACCTTTTTCCACTGTGTCTACACCAATTTACATTCCACTTACAGTGCATGAAGTTTCCTTTTTCCCCTACATCCTTGCCAATAATTGTTATTTCTTGTCTCTTTTGTTCTAGCCATTCTGACAGGTATAAGGTGATATAAATTGTGGTTTTGATTTGCATTTCCCTGATGATGAATGAGGTTGAGCATTTTTTTCATGTGTCTGGCCATCTGTATGTCAAGAATTTTTATTTAAAGGATGCACATACAGTGGGCTGACTTTAATTTGATTCCTAATTTTCCAAATTGTGTATTCACACCTTTTTCAGAGATGCTAACTTGTCACAAAATGGATTCATTGGATTTTCTCCAGCATCTACCTTCTGAATCATATATAAATGAGCTCAAAAGTAGCCAAAAGTCTAGAAGTCATGAAGAAAAGAGACCATGTTATTGAATAATCCCAGAATAAGGTTAAGGATGCACTATGAATGGAGACCAGTTTAGGACAGGAGTCACCTCCCTGCAGCTGACCTACCTGCTCCAGTGGAATAAAAAGACCTCAGTGGCAGGAATGGGCAACAGAGGACAAAACAAGCACAGTCTGCATTGTTTTGTGTGGAGGTAAGGAAATGGAATGAGATAAACTGTGATCTTCTCAGTGAGATTTCAAAATAACAAGATAATATGCATATGAACCATGAGAGAGGCAGCCTGGTGTGGTCCTTGAGCATGGATTATAGAGACAGGCTGATTAGTCTCCAGTACTAGCTTTACCACTTAACAGTGTGAATTTTACCCAGTTAACCTCTCTGACTCTCACTTTGCTTATATATAAAATTATGATATAACAGCCCCACTCCATAGGGCTGTTTTGTAGATTAATGAATTAATATAGGGTTTCTCAACATTGGTGCTATTGATATTTTTTGCTAAATAATACCTGGTTTGAGAAGAGGGGATATCCTGTGCATTATAGAATATTAAGCATCATCTTTGACTTCCACCCACTAACTAGAGTGTTAACAACCTCCACCCCCAACACACACACATGCACACACACACACACACACTAAAATTTTGACAATCAAAATTATTTCCAAACATTGCTCCTTGAGAACCACCGAGTTACTAGATAAAATCCTTATAGAGTGGTGCTCAGTATACAGTAAGTGCTATATAAATACTTTTCAATAAAACTAATATTTTTTATATTCAATAAAATTCAATAAAACTAATAAAATAACAAATATTCCAAAAGCAAATGATAGAAATAAGGCTTAAAGATGGGCTATATATAAGCAATAGAAGAAAATAAATGGTTGGTCTCCCTCAGTTTGTGAATTCCATCCCTAACAAATCCTCTAGACATAGCTGATTTAGAAATAATGTCCCAGGGATCAATCTGAAACCGCTGACTACTGCTAACATTGAAACTTCTCTTATAGCTGTTCACAGCCTTTGACTCCTTCATACTCCAGCCCCTCTCCCACATATATTTGCTCACCTATAGTATTCTCCCCCTTGTCTTGGTGAATGTCCCATTTCTGCCACACATGTAGCTCCATACAATCTCATTTTTTAGTAACTTGCCTATCTTTTATGTGTAGAGTCTTTTTGTTCCACTTTCTAGAAGTAAAGATAAAATCCTGAAATCTAATGCCTCGGGCCACAGAAGATAACCAAAATGGCAGAATGGGCCCAAGGAGGACCATGGTGAATGGAAAGATCATGCCCAGCAGAAGGGAACACTATGGAGCTCCAGCAGCTGAGTAGCATTGGAGATGTGGTCCCAGTTTTTCCAAGGCCAAACATTCTCCTTAGAATGTAGTGAAATTGTCGGATACAACTTGGTAATGCATCAAGTGAGGAACTGAGATTTTCTAGCATTTTTTTGCTTTGAATTTTTGGAAGACTATAGACTGGACACAGCACATTTTTGACACTTTGAAGTAGTTCTGTGGGGCATTTCAGGTAAATATACAAAGATAATTCTAGTACTGTTTTTCCTACACCATGTAGTCTTATATTCCTGAAAAAATAATTTAGGAGTAAGTGACATTTGAAAAATGTTTGAAACCTAGAATTCAGTGAAACCAGGGTATTGAAATGCAAAACCTTATTGTTTGCTTTGATACAACCAATTTTTAAAACCAATATTTTAACTTGGGGTACTGGGGAAGGAATCTTGATTTAGAACTATTATTAAATTATGCTATAACATTTTAAATAATAAAGGCAAAACTTCCATAATACTCTTTCACTAGAAGGAACTTCATTAATTTTGAATAGTTTGATAGCAACTAATTGTGCAGAACTGATTGTTAAATAAAGCCAAAATAAGCAATTCAATTATGCTATGGCTGATTAGGTTTTGTCATCCATGCAGGATCTCATAGGCAGGAACTCTGGCCAACAATTCTGTTTGCCATAAAGCAATTCCATAACCTTGTAATTATCATGTATCCTTCATCTCACTCTTAAAGAGAGTATATGACCACCTTTAACATTTTGGTATCATTTATTGAGTATATACTAGATGCCAAACATTGTCCTAAATAATTCGTGTATATTATTGTATTTAAATCTCAAAACAACCTGTGAGATAGCATTATAACTTTACATGTGAGAAAACTTAAGCTCATCTTGCCCTATACCACCAACTGCTAAGTTATGGAAATTATTTTTAGATAAAAAATTCCTGACTATGCCAAAAGAAATTCCTTCTTAAAACTGGAATAAGCACAATGGTGATATGTTAGTAAAAAAAGAAAAGCTGATATGCCTGGTATATGTATGTGTGTGTATGTATTTATGTATTTGTGTATATAAATATTAATCTATACATATCTATATATATTTATTTATTTATTGTAGGCTACATAAAAACAAATTATACAGAAAAGCCTGAGTTAATTACCACAGTTGGGAGGGGGTAGTTTACATAGTAATAAGACTTAGCACCATCCAGGAATAAGAAATTCAGACAGAATTTCTGTCTATTAAAATAGACAGAAGTTTTACCTTATAAACTTATCTTTATTAAGGAAGCAAAGCAGTACCAGAAAAATCAAAGAAGAGATGCGAGCTTAAAGACAAAGACAGCAAAGTCAATCTCTGGCCAAATTTACCTAAGAAGGTCATGAATTTAAGGAAGGGTTGCAACTAGAACAAAGCTTCATTTATAATTAAGCCTAAGTAATCCATATGGAGCTCTCATTCCACAGATATCTCTGTGACTTAGGATTTAATAAAGATTCATCTATTATTTTTATAGATAGGTGCTTAAACCAGGGATACAACTGAACATTACTCTTAGAACTTTATTCTTAGAACTCTTGCAACTGAACATTACTCTAGTACACAGAATGAACACACTAGATTAGAAATGCTTCTTACACAATAGCACCTTAGCAAGAGTCAGTTTCTTTTAGAGGCTACAGGAAAAATTAAAAAAAAAAAATCGATGCAAGTATAGATACAGATGTAACTAACAGGAATAAAGGGAAAAAATAGACACAAACACATTCAGTTAGTTTATGGGCTAAAGATAATTTTCAACTTGTATAGAGACAATACAAATTAGAGTGCTCAAAGTCTATGATTTTGAAAATTGATGGCCCTCTGTGAGATTTCTGCTGGATCCTATTTTAAACTTTATAGACTTCTTAACCTCCCTCTGGTGATAAACTGTTGCCCATGGAACTGAGCCTGCTGGAACAAGAGAAAATGACACAGTCACTTCTCCTATCCATCTCAATCATATGGTAACTTTCAAACCCAATTATGAGCACCTAAATGTCAGCTCTGTTAAATGTTTCACTTCTGATCATTGTAATCACTGTTAATAAGTTCATTCGGTATAAAGAAAGGGAAGGGAAAATGACTTGTCAGGTCCTAATATTCTATGGAGAAAAGACATGTAAAACTTTATAAATATTCATAAGTTTAGTTTGACTACTGTGATATCCTTTACATTTTGTAATAGGGTTAAAATGTATTCTTTTAAGGAATAGGCTTGGGATTCTGGGTCCTATGAGTTTTTTAAAAAAAATTGTGAAGGCAGTTTGAATTAATGAATAAATACATTATAAGTGATTCTCCTTGTAAGTGTATTTGGTTTTAAAATTTGTGTCCTTGACTCAAGGGAGTGTATCAATAAAAAAAAAATGCCATTTTTGCCTTTGATTCAAGTATATCCCAGTGCATAATTTTATTGTAGATTCAACCAACAGCACTGTAAAATGATTTTTAGGTCTTAGTACATTTAGTCAGTGAGCTGGGGGTTAGAAGAAAAACTGAAACATATAACACTGCCCAGCAGCTTATCAAAGGGACACTAGATGAAACTGATTGATTGAGGGCCTGGGACCTGGGGGAAGGACAGGAAATTAAAATCAGAATGGGTGTAGAGGAAACTAATATGGACAGAGAATATGATGAGACTATAGAAGATATATGACATTAATTCTACACCAAAAGTTGTGCTATTTCAATAGTGGTGAAAAGCACATTTATTGTCAATAAGGAACTGAAGTATTAAAAATACATCAGTCATACATAAATTAACTAATTTATATTATGATTTGTTATGTATCTGTCCTTCCCTATTAGATGGTGGGCAGGGACTAATGTCATCTTTATCTTTTGAGTGTTCCATCATCTATGAGTGCTCAGTATGCCTTAGGCTAATGAGTGCATAAACTTGACCATATGCCTTTTACCCTTCTCATTGAGTGGTGAGAAAATCTTAGAGCATGACCTCCTAAGATGCAGACCAACTATCAGCCTCACAGCCCACACTAAAGACAGTCTCGTCCCAATGTTCCAACCCTCAGTTCCCAGAATTCTTTGGAAGATACCTGAGAAAAAACTCTTGGGAGTTAAGCTTTCCTTCGAGGACATTACAAAGGAATAGGTAAGGAATAAGGTGATTTATACCAGATTGGATAATATGTCCAAGATATATTGGATAATGTATCCAAGAGTGGGATCTGAGAAATATGTGAGTTTTCAAAATTTTTTTCTGTAGGGAATCTGCTTTAGAAGAGTGCAACTTTTTAAAATCTTTGAATGGGACTTCCATACAAAGATCCTTACATCTAACATCTTGTCTCTTTGTAACTCCTATCAATAGTTTTCAAAACTAACAAAAATACAAATGCAGGTCAGATATGTCTACAAGGGCATGAGTGGGTCATCAAAATCCAGAATGTGTATAAATACAACAGTCAGGGACAAACTGAGGTCAATAATTGGATTACTAGTAGAAGAGATAAAATCTGATTATGGGTGTGGTGCAAAAACAATGAGTACTGTTACTCTGAAAATAAATTTAAAAAAATCTGATTATGGTGCATCATGTAAAAAGAAAAACGAAAGAAAGAGGGAGGATTGCTCTGGTCTCAGAGCTGGTTGGGAGTGAACGAAGAGAAACCAGGAAAAGTTTTCTTGAATCATGAGCTACTCTAGTGGGATTACTTTTGAAGGTCTTTGTACACACAGATGTACTTTCTTCAATATTAAAAAGGAATCTGTTTCCCATGGCAGAGTTGAAGTGATCTCTAGTGCTCTCTATTTCACAGTATCAAAGGAAGGCAAATGAGATTTTTTTTTTCTTCCTTAATAGCTTGGAAGGTGAGTTACAGCACTGCTCCAGATACACACAGAAAAATCAAGTCTGGCTATTTCTACCACTTTTATCATATAAACAGCATCAAAGTCCTTGCACATATACTAAACTTTGAGAAACATAACATGTGAAACTAGAGTTAAGTTCATTATAAATTTCTCCCATGTCCACCAGTTCATTTTCATTAAACTCACTCTCCATTTCATTTAGAGGAAGGAAAAAAATGAAGAAAAATTAAGTAGGTTGAATCTAGTTTTTGGACAAATAAAAACCTATGGAGAGGCAGATTTTTAACCTGGAAATGAAGTGGCTTGTACTTTCCAAATATATCCCTCATATCTGGCTTCCTGAAAAACACTATTAATATGCATTTTTTTTGAATGGATAAATAAATCTCCTAACGAGTGAATTCTAGAGAAGGCTAAATACCAAGATGGCTGCTCTGAGAAAAGGACCTTGAGACACAGTCACTGAGGAATGCAGTGGTAAAAGAGGCTAGGGACACCAGCATTCTTAAGCAGCTATTCTGTGAAACCATAGAGTAGGAAGGCTCTGAACAGGGAGAAAGAGTGACCTGCAAGATAAAGGAAATGAAGAAAGAGAGATACCTACAGAAAACACGGAGGAACTGTCAGATGAAGGAAGAAAGATGGGAACTAGTCTTTACTGATGTTCCTGTTATGGACCTGACTTTCCACCAGCCATTTGTCATATGCTATCTCATGCTGTAATAATAACATGAGTTACTGGAGAATTTACTATGTCTCAGGCACTAAGTTAATAACTTTACATACCTCGTTTCACTGAATCCTCCCAACAGCCCTCTTGACTATGAGGAAACAATTTAGAGTGTAATTCATCCAAGGTCATGCAAGAATTAAATGATGCAGGCAGGATTTGATCTCCATTCTCTGATCCAAAGTAGATTTACACAGTCTTCCTCTGGGGCCAAGAGGCAGGGTTGCATGTAAGAGTTGAGCCCTGGAAATAGTAGAAATCATCAAAAACTCACTGAATTCTTTAAAACAATGCATACATTAGCTAGATAACATTATCTTAAAATTTGTTTCTTGGGGGCGGGGCAAATGACAGTGACATGCACCTATATGCCTGTTTTATCTCACATGTGGATTCCAACCCTCCTAATCTATGACAATCCTAATTTACTTCCTGAAGGATCTCAGCTTTGAGTCAACTCTAGAACACTTTCACTGGACTTATTCTGAGTTAGCACATTCTCTCTCAACCTCCCCACTTGTTACCCACAGCATGCATTTGTGAGATGTCTGGCCAGGTTTAGGGGTACAACTTGTGAATGTAGATTAAGTTTGTTTTTCTCTCTGAGTCAATTTTCCTGGTTTCTATGGGGAAAGAGCCCATGCTTTTGGCCTTATTAACTCCACACCAACTGAGCTCACTGACCCAGATAAATATTGTCTGTCTGACATGTGCTTTAGAATAATAAATATGCAAAGCTATAGACTCTGCTCTCAATTATTGGTACTCATTGAGCAAGTCAGAGATTAAGATAACCCCTATCACCAGATAGTCCCATACTTCTCCATCATTCCTAATTGCTTTCCAGCTATCCAGTATGATTTCTTTTCTGTGGTTTTAAGATTCTAATAATGCTTTGGTTAAGCTAAGGTTAAAATTAGTTTGCATTTTCTGCCCACACAGCAACTGATGGCAGGGTATTTATCCTGGGAGCATGCTGCACAGTGGGAGAAGCTAGCTCAGAAATTGCCAGAGGTAATCTGGGAAGAGGAAAATGCCAATGATGATAATTGAAAGACAACTATAGATCACTGCGATCATAAAATCATCATTTTTCTGTCCTAACACAAGGAAAGAAGGACTAGAAGATAGAAGTTCACAACTATAGGGGAAAAGAGGGGAGAAACGAATGTTATATAAAAATGTTGATGCTGTGGTAGCAGCCATAAAAGTAGATTCTTAATGAGAAAGATGGCATGGGGTCAATCTTAAAAAAATTCTCACTATTGCCCTACCCCCCCATGTTGCTTCTCCATGTCCTCATATCAGGGAGATCATATGATAGTTGTCTTTCTCCGATTGACTTATTTCACTAAGCATGATACGCTCTAGTTCCATCCACGTCGTCGCAAATGGCAAGATTTCATTTCTTTTGATGGCTGCATAGTATTCCATTGTGTATATATACCACTTAGGATTTTCCATAAATGATATTTTTTCTTAGTGTAGTTTATTCATCTGGGAGTATAAAAATAATACCATTTTTTCTTGCATTATGAGACATATTCCATTTCTGTTACTCATGAGACTTTGTAACTGAAGAAAAGTTAGAATGCTTCTAATTAACCTACTTTGTCCATCATTCAAGGAGCCTTGCTACCAAGGCCTTCATTTTGACTCATTAATGAAACCATTGACGTTATAGGAATAATGCAACAAATTAAAAATGTTAATTTTTAATTTAAGAAATTAAAATGTTCATGTTAATGCTTTAAGAATGCCACCAAAAGTGGGTTTGCTTCTTCTGGAATGCTATTTTGTACATGGTCTGGATAACAATTGGGAATACATTTGTGTCCAGGTAATTTTGTAATATTTTTTCTTTTTAGAAAAAAAAAATGTGGCATTTTTGTTGTCATTGTTGTTAAGAAATGGGTGATAGAAAGGCTAAAAGTAATTGTGTTTTTTAAGCTCAGGATGCTAAAATGCAGTTACAAAATTATGAAGAGTAAGTCATCAGATATTTCAGAATTGCTCAGTGTGTGAGACTTTAAGAGGCCCAATCATCATGAGCTAAATGCATTTTCACAGTCACTTTTCACTTAATGTAAACTTCTGACATATTGAAACTGTTAGGCAGGAAGGAGACCACAAGATGTGGTCCTATGTTGTACTGCTAATCATAAAGCAGCTAGGAAACAGACGTTCCACAAAGGCTCTTTATCTTGGCAAATTTATATGAAACTAATCTCAAGGTAAAGTACTGTAGCCCACTACTACAGGGACATAAAATATTTTAAAATGTTGAACACAACACTTTTTAAGCCCTTCTTGGTTAACAATAACTTAACCAGCAAGTTTATGGGCTTCCAGTTGTCTTTGCCTTTGTTATGCTGGTAGATTTAGAAAAATCTAATCTCTCTCTATGCAGTGAGTGGTGAGGGGCAATATTTATTCCCTTGTGACTCAAGAAAGACTTCAGGAAGGATAACCAGAAAATGGCTTGCAAGGAACTGTAGGACAAGAGGTGGTATCTTCCTTTTATTCTGGTGACCTCTCCTAAAAGACTCTCACATTTCCAGAGTCCTCTGGAAGGACCAGAGTATAGTAGTGGGCACTGTTCAAGCTCAGAACTCTGAGGGAGACCGTGTTAGTTCCTGAATAAGAGTAGAGTAGGAAGTGCCCCTTTTTCACTATAGAAGCCAAGGAACAGCTGCCACCAATGTGTACAGGTGACTGACTGGATGAAACACACACCCCTAGCTATCTGTTGGAAATGGAGCAGACACTAGCTTCACACACCAAAAATGGGAACAGCATATAACTGAGAAGACAGAGAAGGTAGTCCATTATGAGTAAACAAACTATAGGTTCACAGTATTCCTGAGTTTCCAGGTGCTCTTCTTCATGTTGAAGATATTGATCATTACTACTATATATGACTAGGAAAAAATAATTTCTCTCAGCTCCTACATGAAGATATTCCTGTGGCCTGGTGAGAAGGTCTGGCCTTTTTACTCTTGTAGCAAGATACGGCTGGTAATACAAGCAGATGGGATCTCAAAGTCATCGTTGATAAGCTATTGTTTAAACAGATAGTAGTTTAATAGTTTGAAGGGTAACTTATGAGTTAGATATATGGGGGGTGGACTCTCTGCTCAGCAGGGAGCCTGCTTCCCCCTCTCTCTCTGCCTGCCTCTCTACCTACTTGTGATCTCTCTCTCTGTGTGTCAAATAAATACATAAAATCTTTAAAAAAAGAGTTAGATATATGTATCAAGTGGGATTGCATTTGTTCTGACAAACAACTTGATGAAAAATAGGATGAATAAAATTGGAGATTATCATTCTCATGTAACAAAAAGTTCAGTTGTAGGACTGGTTTGATCTTCTGACTTCCTATTATCTTTTTGGTTGCAGGATGGCTATTGAATTTGTGAGATATGTTAGTGTCCCAGTAGAGAGAAGGAGGATGATCACAGGGCAAAATAGAAAAGCAGAAGTCTTCCTGTTAAGTTTTGCCTTTTTATTTAAGGAAACGCTCCTTAGGGACTTGTGCTTATACCAACCTGATCAGGATTATGTCACAGAATTGAGTCACTTTTTGTGGGAAGGGAAACTGAGAACTCAAGTATTTAGCTAACATCTATCATATATATAGAAAGGAAGAAGATAAAGGGTTGGAGGATTATAATGATTATTGAAAGAACTGTCCACAAAGAAAGAAGAGGGAGAGGCCAAACTGAGAATATCAGGTAAAGAACATCAAGGACCACCTATGACTCATTAGATTACCAAGTAAGACAAAATAGAAACTGATTAATCCCAAGAAGACCTGATTCTCTTGTTTTATTTGAAGCAGACACATTGTACTTTGGAGGGAGTAATAAGCAGCAGCAGTATACTACAAAGGTGATCTAAGAACTGATTTTATATTTCCTTTTTGTAATTTAAATAGGTTCTCCTCTCTCTAAATTACTTCTTCTTATTTCTCCATCCTAAATGAATAACATTACACCTTGAATTCTCCATAGAGCACTACAACATTTCTAGGGTGATAAAGGTTCCCATATGAACATGCTTCTTATGCAGTGCTCATAGATGAGTGGGGTTTGTGTGAAATCTATAATAGCATCATTGATCCAGCTACTGAAAAGCTTATACAGCTATATTTGCAGAAGTGTGAGTATATCTCATCACAGAGCTGGATATAGAGTGATAAAATACATAAGACAGGGTAGACCAGCAGATGTTGAGAATTAAGTGGGCATTTTCCAGAGTGGGATAAGCACCATGCTGCATGTAGGGAGACGCAGATAGAGTTACAAGCAATCTGAGGGATCCAATCTAGCATTTCATAGAGCAGCAGTTCTCAAAGTGTGGTTCCTGGACAAACATTAGCAACTCCTGGATATTGTTAGAAATGCAAACTTAGTTCTTTCTTGAGGTGGGGTTTAGAAAAGAGTGTCAGACTCAGTAGAACATTTAGTAAGAGCTAAGAGATTTGTGGTCTCCTAGGTGAGCAGAAGATGCTTAAATGAAGTTGAGCAAAATCCTTGAGACTTGGTGTCAAGGACAGAGACAAAACTTGATTATTATGAGTAAAGGTTACAATGAGTTTACTAGTTGTGGTGACTTGCAGCTATTTCCCATGACCATGGAATTAAAGCTCCTTGAATTTCCCCTAAGACAATCTTGGCATTAGAACCATCCAGGTAGTTAAAAACAAAACAAAACAAAACAACAAAGACAAAAATAAAAACCAAACCCAGACCAACTAAGTCAGGATTTCTGAGAGGTTCCCAAGCTTTGGTAACTTTGAAAAGTTCCCCAAGAGGTTCTAATGTTCTGCCAAAGCTTAAAACTACTGCCCTAGTATTCTTTAGGTAAAACTAACTTCAGTTTGGGGAAGAAAAAGCTAGACAGGGCATTATAGAAAGGAGCTAGTTTTCTCATCTGTAAATTGAGAAGAATAGTAGTACCTACCTGAAACATGCTAGAGATAATATATAGGGAACACACAGAAGAGTTTCCAAGACAAAATGCATAACATATATCTATTTGTTCATTTTTATGATAATGTAAGCTCAATGAGAATGAAAACTCTTTGTGACACGAATGCCAGCACCAAGTACATTGTAAAACATAAGGTCGACAAAGAATACATATTTGTTAAATAAATAGGTGGATATTTCAACTTTCTGGGGTTAAAAATTAAAGTTTAGTATAGTCTTGGGATGCCTGGGTGGCTCAGTCAGTTAGGCATCTGCCTTTGCCTCAGGTCATGTATAATCCCAGGGTCCTGGGATCAAGCCCTGCATTGGGCTCTTTACTCAATGGAGAGCCCGCTCTCTCTCTCTGCCACCATTCCCCTTGCTTGTTCTCTCTCTCTCTGACAAATAAATAAAATCTTTTAAAAATGTAAAAAATATATTCTCAACCTTCCATTATCATAGGGTGTTATAAAGACAGCTGAGTTCAAGTTCATAAAGCCTGATTCATGTGTTTCTTAAAGAAGATTGTCTAGAACTACACTGTCAATTAAGTACTTGAAATGAGGCTAGTCTGAATTGAAATTTGCTGGAAGTATAAAATACACAGAGAATTTTGGAGGCTTAGTATGAAAAAAGAATACTAAAAACTTGAATAATATATTTTGAGCTGATTATATTTGAAATAATATTTTGCATGTTGGATTAAATAAATTATTAAAATTAATTTCCCATTTCTTTTACTTTTTAAAAATGCAGTACAGAAACATTTTAAAAAACATTTGTGGCTTGCATTTTTGGCTTGTATTTCTATTAGACAGTGCTGATCTAGAAGTGGAGAGTACTATAAGGTTTATTTCATTTGATGTCTATGGGACAGAGAACAATTATTAGGAAGACAAAGCCAACAAAATCCTTATATTTTGGGTTAGAGTGGCCCAGTTTTAACTGTAAGTGAATTATAAGGAAAGTACAAACAAAGGTATGAAAATACTTAAATTATAGAGGTAGGTTTAGGGTCAGTCATCTAATCTCAGTATACCTCTTACCTTGGAAGTAGTTTTCAACTCACCTAAGTTGGTGATATCCATTCTAGGCCTTTGGCAAGGAATTATTGACTGCAAAGTGTTTCTCTGAAACATCTGTACCCACACTGTTACTTTTAACAGCTATGCTTCTTAATCTGCTCATAACCATGGTAACATTTTTTGTGAAATCCACTTTTTGCTACTAAACATTTCTATTAAATGAAATTTTGCCAATACATTAGATGTTTTGATATATTATCAACAAAACTTTCCCCTTCTGTCCAGAACTTAAGATGTCAGGAAATTTTTCAACTGGATCACTGATAAAGCTATGTATGTATATGGTTGTGTGTCTTACATACAAATGAAAAATAATATAATGTATTATCTGATTCATTATTTCCTTGCACTCCTATTTGCCATTAAAGATGGTAGGTATTAAAATTAGTATTAAGTTAATTCAGTGAAGAAACTGATCATAAGCTTTTAATATCATAATATGTTAGATACTGATAAAAATAAGCTTTAAAATTTATTATGGAAAGAAGAACCTACTTCTTTCCCTATTTCTACTTTGTAGGTAATAGAAAATGAAACAAAGTGTTAATAACAATCTAATGCTCAATAATGGCAAGGAGAGGCAACATATCATTATCCATCTGCAATGGAATTATCATTTAAGAAGACTTTCATAACAAGGCATATATCCATCTCTCTGTTCATTCTATTCATGGACAAGAAGGCTTGTGCATTCTTAAGTACTTGAAACTTGCTGTCAAAGATCTTTTTACACTAAGCAAATAATTTCATGTGCTTTGAAATACAAGTGTTGAACTTGGGAAATTTGATTTTTTTTTCCCAGAGGCAAAGTAGAATTCTATGCTTTTAGACTAAAAAGTGAAATAAAAAAAATTCTGGCCCTATATCCTGCAAAATACACCATTGATAATCCATTTTTTAATTGGCTTTGTTTCTTTATAGCACACTCTTTAGTTTTAGTCACATATTATTGAACATTCCTTCTCTGTTCCTCCAGGAATTTGTACTTTGTGCTGAACTCAAGTAAACTCCATAAAAATTTGACCATGATGTGGAAGAGAGTGAAACCAGAATCCAGATGAGAATCAAGATGAGGGCCTAACCTTAGGATGCTGTAGATGAGACAGAGAAAAAGGGCAGATTATATAAATATTAAACAAATTTGATGTTTTCTATTTCTAGTAGCATGGTTAACTGGACACTTGGAAAAACCCTGGGGCAGAAGTTACTAATATTCTGAACAGAACTTTAAAAACAAATTTTAAAGATCACATTTTAGTATACAACTGAAGTGACAAAAAAAGTTGGAATCAACAGAGGCTAAAAAGTGAGTGAAAGCAAAAACTCTGGGAAGTAAGCCAGTGTCTAAGCCACTCTAATGATATCTGCCAAACCCTAGTGACCTTGAGTTTAAGTTTCAATAGCTACAGCATGTGTGAGAGACACAACATACAGCCTAGATCCAGACAAAAATATGGAGTCTATTAGAACTCTCCTACATAAATCTGGGGTCTTAAAGAGTTATATGCTCAGTGTTAGATGTCCAGTTGAAGGGACCAGAAAGGAATCTTTTCTTCCTTGATCTTGTTGCTAAAAAAACATAAAAACTCTCCCTTCAGATGTCACAACACAATCTTTCCATCATGTGAGGTTATAGCACAAATTCATGCCAACTCACATAATACGAACCCATATCGGTGGTACTCCCAGGAAAAAGCAGAAACAAACTCAGTGACCCTTTAGAAAATGCACCTTAGGCCAGGTGTCAAAGAATTTCACAACCAAAATGTTCTGAGGAACATGAGTTCAGAGTTAAAAGTCAAAACAAAACAAGAAAACATGATTCCATATGTAAGGGTGAGCAAAAACAACTGGAAGTAGCATCAAACCCATAGTGACAGTTAAATTGTGAGACAATAAAAATATTATTATATTTTAATGACTAAAAAAGATTAAGTACATAAAGAACAAGAATATATAAAATTTACAGAGAAAATTCAAAAAAAAATTAGAAAGAGCTCCTATGCATAGAAACAACAATCACAATTTTAAACCTAATGGATAGGTTAAACTATATATTCAATTCATTTGAAGAGAGAATTAAGGAATTGGATGAAAAATCAAAATTTAATAAAAAAGTAGCTCAAAAAGATGTATTCATTGTCTATAAAAAGATAACAAAAATAGAAAAATGATACTCTTCAAAAAGAAACTTCCTCAATTATGGAAAGACAAAGTGAAAAGCACAAAATAAGAGGGTAGAGATAAGAAGTAATAACAATATAGGAATAATCTTTTCACTTAAAAGGCAAAGATGGTCAGATTAATTTTTTTTAGTTAACTGCTCTTTACTAAAGAAACCCTTAAAATATAAAAATATCCTGCACCACATTGTTTGTTGCTGTATTATCAACAATAGCCAAATTATGGAAAGAATCCAAATGTCCATCAACTGATGAATGAATAAAGATGTGGTATATATACCCAATGGAATATTACTCAGTCATCAAAAAGAATGAAATCTTGCCTCTTGCAACAATGTGGTTAGAGCTAGAGAGTATTATGCTAAGCAAAATATGTCAGTCAGAGAAAGACAAATACTATATGGTTTCACTCATAATTAGAATTTAAGAAACAAAACAGATGAACATAGGTGAAGGAAGAACAAAAATAGAGAGAGACAAACCATAAGTATGAGTCTCTTAACAATAGAAAGCAAACTGTTACTGGAGAGAAGGTGGGAGGGGATGGGCTAAATGGGTGATGGAGGGCACTTGTGATGAGCACTGGGTGTTATATGTAAGTGAGGAATCACTAACTTCTACTCTTGAGACTAATTTTACCATCTATATTAACTAACTAGAATTTAAATAAAAACTTGAAACAAAAAAATAAAAAAATAGGGGTGCCTGGGTGGCTCAATTTGTTGGGTGACTGTCTTCAACTCAGGTCATGATTCTGAAGTCTCAGGACTGAGTCTCACATCAGGCTTCCAGCTCAGCAGGAAGTGTGCTTCTCTCTCTGACCCTCTCCCCTTTCAAGCTCTTGCTCTCAAATAGATAAGTAAAATCTTAAAAAATAAAAAATAAAAAAATTAATTACCCAATTATTGAAGATAAAATATTAAATAGTTACAAGAGACAAATACTAACCAAAAGAAGATTTCGTGATTATACAAGTAACAGAAAATAAAAGTAACTTTTACTAATTACCAAGAATATTACCAAATATTGATAATGGATTCACTACCAGAGAGATCTAATTGTATACAACTGAAGATACAGTCTCATATATAGTCTCATCTAGGCTTGAAAAAAGGCTTAGATTAGAAGCTGAACTTGACAAAGTTATCAATTTTCATAAGTATTGTTTTAGTACTATATTTATTCATAATTTATGACAGGTAAATAGGATAATTAATGTTTAATAACTGATAGAATAAGCTAATAAAAATATCAGTAATGATATATGATTTTGAAGAGTTTAACAAACAAACATTAAAACATTGTACTTGGGAGTGCCTGGGTGGCTTAGTGGGTTAAAGCCTCTGCCTTCGGCTCAGGTCATGATCCCGGGGTCCTGGGATCGAGCCCGGCATCGGACTCTCTGCTTGGCGGGGAGTCTGCTTCTTCCTCTCTCTCTCTCTGCCTACTTGTGATCTCTGTCTGTCAAATAATAACCAAAATCTTTAAAAAAAACAAAACAAACAAAAAAAAATTGTACTTGGCAAATAAAGGTGCATAATTTTCCCAAACACATGTTATATTTAGAAAAATTAAACATAACTTAGATTATCAGTTTCAATAAATGGTCCAGAATTTAACAACTAACAAAGAAATTAACTGTATTATCAAAATAAAGAGACCATAGATAAAATTTTTTCAAAAAATGCAGAAAATCATTTGTTAAAATTCAATAACAAAAGATGACCAGAAAAGATGCTGATACTGGAATTTTAAAAAATTCATGTATGTGTAACACATATGAAGGAATAAATAATTATTTAGCAATATTTAGATATTGTTAAGTTTTGATGAAAGCTCTTTATACTGAACCCTTTGGTATGTAGCTAAGAATGTGCATAAAGGGAAATGTAAATTTAGATTTAAATACTTTTTAAAACAATGACTGAGAATTAAAGAATAAAATATCCAGATTAAAAAGTTAAAAAAAGAAAAATTATCCTACCAAGAATAGAAAAAAAGCAAATAATAAGATTACAGGGAAATGACAAGGAAAATACACATATAATGGGGCGAATCAACAAAGTTAAGAGCTGAGTCTTTGAAAACATCAAGATCAGATAAAATGATGTCAAAGCCAATTAAGTAAAAAAAAAAAAAACAAACCCACAAACAATATTAGAAAATAATTGAGTTCATACTTATAATTGCTACCAAAAATTTAAAGGCTTATTGGAAAAAACAGCTAATAAATATGAGCAATTTGATTAAATTGATAAATTTGTGAAAAGCATTATTTGCTGATCTTACACAAGGAGAAATAGAAAAAACAGAAAATTCACATAACAAAAAAATAGAATCAACAGTTAAACATCTTTCCAAAATCAAACACCATTCTCACACAGTTTTATTTTTGGGTTTTGTCAAAAATAAAATTTGTTCTCATGTTCTATTAAATTTATGAAATAACAGAAAAACTCCAAGAGTTGAGTAGAAGTAAGGGAAATTATAGAGCAGTATTTTTCATGAATCCAAGTGCAAAGTTTAAATAGCAATAATTTTTATTTATATAATATGAGATTGCAAGCACAATTCTAAGGACTTATATACATAAATTCATTTAGTCATCAAAACAAGCCTATGGACAGGTACTAATATTATTCTCAATTTACAAGTAGTAAGACTGAGGTACAGAAATAACTTACCCAAGGTCATATACTAAACATCAATGCCAGGATTCAAATTACTCCAGAGTCTATTAAAAAGACTGGCAATAATAAGTGCTGGCAAGATGTAGAGGAATTGGCATGATTGTACATTGCTAGTGAGACTGAAAAATAATATAATCCTTTGGAAAACAATTTGGCAATATTTTACACACATCCACTTGCCCATGACTCAACAATTCTCCTCTAGGTACTTACTCCAAAGAAATGGGACATAGTAAAAGATTTGTGGTCAAGAATGTTCAAAATAGCAGCTTTATTCATATTATCGCTAAGCTGAAAACTACACAAACATCCAAAACCAGGTGAATAATCAAATTGAACTGTATTATATAGTAATAAAATACTTAGCAACAAATAATAAATAATATTTACATATTAATAGAAATAACTTAATTACTTAAAATAAAAGTACAAACTAATGATACACACAAAAATGTGAATAAAAGATTTCAGACCAAAAGATTTTATTTATATGAATATGTTTTATGAAATTCTAGGAAAGGCAAAACTAAGATTTGGTGATTAAAATCAGAACAGCCTCTAGGAGGAGGGAATTAGCTGGAAAAAGGAATGAGGTAATGTAATAGTCTTCAATTGCTACATAACAAGTTACCATAGACTTAGTGCTTACACATCTTTTCATTACCTCACAGTTTCTGTAGGTCAGAAGTCTGGGCATGGTGTTTACTGGGTCCTCTGTTCTGGGTCCCACAAAGCTGAAGTCAAGATGTCAGCTGGGCCTGAGATCTGATCTGAAGCTCCAAGTCTTCTAGCAAGTTCCTGTGATTGTTGGAAGAATTCAGTTTCTTGCCCCTGTGTCTTACTGACTTCCAGCCAGAAATCACTCTCAGTGCTTAAAATCTGGCTTCAGGTCCTAGCCATGGTTCTCCTCTACAGGCAGTTTACAATATGCTTGATTATTTTCTCCTAGAGGAGAAGTGTCAATTGATGCTTCTTGTTTCTTTTATGGCTACCTAATTAAGTTAGTCCCACACTGAGTAATCTTCCTTTTGTTCAAAGTCAATTGATTAGGAACATTAATACTGGCAAAATCTATTATGCTATATGACATAAGATAATGAAGGGAATAATATCATATTCATAGGTTTTGTCCACACTCAAAAGGAGGATTATGTAATGTGCATATCTTAGCAACCGGAAAACTTGAAGGCCATCTTAGAACCGTGTCTACAACAAGGACTTACTTAGGTCTGTATACATTTATCAAAACTCATGGCTCTTCACACTTAAAATCTGTTTGTAATGTTGTATTTAAAATTTACTGCAGGAGTGCCTAGGTGGCTCAGTTGGTTAAGCTTGAGACTCTTGAATTTGGCTTAGGTCATGATCTCAGGGTTGTGAGATTGAGCTGTGCATTGAGCTCTGTGCTCAGAGTGGAGTCTGCTTGAGATTACCTTTCTCCCTCTGCCCCTTCCCCCACTCATGAGTGTGCACTCTCTTTCTTTCTTTCTAAATGAATAAATAAAATCTTTGAAAAAATAAGTAAAATATACACAACAACAATAACAACAATGATACAAATAATAATGACATAAGTGAACATATAGTTTATGGCAACATTTTGAAAGCTTGTGTCTGATGTAGAAGAAGAAAAAGATGCTTGCTATACCAAGTTTTATTTAACATTGCACACATCTGTATAGGCTTCCATCTTGGTCTTCTGCTCCATCCCAATAAGACAGGGTAGGGGAAGAAAACTGGTGCAAATGTATTGAAACTCATGCTATTTGCTGTGCTGTGAGTAGGATATGTTTTGTCGCTAACCTAGGAATCTTGCATCTTCTGCCAGCATTCATGAAACAATTTACTAGCTTTGAATAGGGTAAAATAAAATTCTATATCTAAAAAGAATATGCCAATAGAAATATCAATATATAAAAAGTTCATAACCATACTAGCCCAAAACTCCAAACTACAGATTGATATTAGAGTAGAAAAGTAAATGGTGGAACATTACTATAGTATAATAACATGACAATAGAAATGAATAAGCTAATGCTACATTGATGGATTTCACAAATATAGTGTTGAGTTAAAGAAGCCAGTCAGATATTGTATGATTCTGTTGAAATAAAGTTAAAAAGAACAATAAGTAAACTAATTTATGAATTAGACAGGATAGTGGTACCTCTTGGGACAGGAAGTATTGAGAGCAGAACCATCATGCAGGAATCTTCTGGGGTTTTGACAATGTTCTTTTATAACACGTGTTTGTTGGTTTCATGGATATATTCTTGGTGTCATAATTAATTGAGTTTTACACTTGCAATTGTGAACTTTTATTGTTCTTCAACTGAAATCTTACTATAAAAAGGCAACATTATAAATAAATACATAAAATATTTAAGACTAAAATACAAAAGATGAACAAGCTTTTTGTAGAGATATTATAAAATGTTATTATAGATATATAATATCTATATATAATAGACAATATATAATATAATAGAGAATAGCTAAATAAACCAAGAAATATGACATTTATACAGACAGGAACATATAAATTCTGCTAAATTTTTCTTTTTATTAAATAGACTTGCAATCAAAATCACAAAAAGTTTTTTTTGTTTTTTTTTTTAAATATTCTCTATAAGAGGTTTCCAGGGCACCTGGGTGGCTCAGATGGTTGAACTCCTGACTCTTAGTTTCGACTCAGGTCATGATCTCATGGGTTGTGAGACTGAGCCCTGTGTAGGGCTCTGTACTTAGTGGGGAGTCTGCTTGAAAATTCTCTCCTTCTGTCCCTCCCCCATGTGTTCTTCTCTCTCTTGCAAATAAAGAAAATAAAGAAAAAAATGAATATAAATAAATAAATAAAATAAAAATAAATAAAAATAAAATTAAAAAAAGAGGTTTTGGAGATTTATCTTTGAGGTGGGAATGGGGACTTTCCTATGAAATATCAAGGTATCATAAAGTTATATTAAGACAGGTTGATGGCAGTGCACAGTCAATTGAACAATGGAACAAAGTAAAGAATCTAGGGCTATACTCATGCACCTATGAAAATTTAATTCATAATGAAGTTTGCATAAATACTTTTGAATGCAGATATGGGATGAATATTCCTGTGAACACATGCAGTACTAAATAAATGATGGCAAAACACTGATTATACCTATTGGAAAATAATTATTTTATCACACCACACAAAAATCAATTCCAAGTAAATTAAACATGTAACATAAAAAGCTATTCTATAAAAGTTTTTGAAGAAGATACAGAAGAATTTCTTCATATTTTTGCAGTGGTACAAGATTCCTTAAGATACAAAGATAATGGGACACCTTGGTGGTTCAGTCAGTTAAGCATTTGTCTTCAGCTCTCAGGTCACGATCCCAGGGTCCCAGGATCTAGCCACAGGCTCCCTGCTCAGTGAGGAGTCTGATTCTCGCTCTCCCTCTTCTACTCCTCTCTCTCACTCATGCTCTCTCTCTCTCTCTCAAACAAATAAATAAAATCTTAAAAAAAGACACAAAAGATAAGAGAAATTAAAGGAAAAGAACAATATGTTCAAAAACATTAATCTAAGTACTTTAGATCATCATAAAATGTCAGGCATGAATACAAATACAAGACAAATACTGGAAAGAGATAAAAATATAGAACTGAAAAATAATAATAAAAATATTAAATATTCCTATGAATCAGTAAGAAAAAGATCAACAGTCAAAAGAGAAAGAAATGGACGAAAGATGTGAAAAAGCATTTCCCTTAGGAGGAGACAAGAATGACCCAAGAGAAGTTGTTCATTTTCTCTTCCTTTTGTACTGCTTCTGTCCATTATAGTTCAAGCCAGCAGTGCTTCTTCCAGAATAATTATCTTTAAACCCAAGTAGATTTTCTATAAACATTATTGGGGTTCACTCCACTAGACAAAAGCTGCAACCAAAAATATCTTTGAGATAAACCTTGTTCTACTGGGGATTACTGAGGAGCCATGTTCTTAATATTCTTAGAAGCCCCAGTGCTTAATGCAAAGAGTCTGTGAAGCATATCTTTAATATCATTAGAAAGTCTTTTGTCTGTTTGATAGGCTTATAATGTATTGCCTTAAATCTTCATAATGTCTTAACAAAGGGTCTTAGAGGCCTGCCATGGATTTGACCTTTCTGTAGAAGCCGTATTTTAATTTGAGAATATTTTGTCATCTAGAGAGACTGGGAATAAGATATTTTCATTTTTGAACCTAGCAGATCCTGAATCATTTATATTTCTTCTAAATTTTCCTCAAAAACTCAACAGTTCCCTTTTCAGCTCATCTTTGTCCTCTTTAATTTGATAACAAACAGCTAGAGGAAGCCAGGCAGGACCTTTAACACTTTACTTGGAAAATCCCCTTACCAAGATAATTGAATTCAGTTGATGTGTTCCTATTTCCACATTTCTTCAGGGGACAATGTTACCAAATTTCTGTCACTATATAATAAAAATCCATTTTCTACCAGCTTTCAATGATATTTTCCTTATTTTAAACCTCCACTAACAACATTATGAAGTCTTTTAGATGTTCGCTAACATTCTCCTCATCCCTTGAGCTTTTTAATAACACTCTCCTTAAATTTTCTAGGCTTCTGGGGCATCTGGGTGGCTCAGTGGGTTAAAGCCTCTGCCTTCAGCTCAGGTCATGATCCCAGGGTCCTGGGATCGAGCCCCATGTTGGGCTCTCTGTTCAGCAGGGAGCCTGCTTCCTCCTCTCTCTCTCTCTGCCTGCCTCTTTGCCTACTTGTGATCTCTCTCTGTCAAATAAGTAAATAAAATATTTAAAAAAAATTTTTTTTTCTAGGCTTCCACAAACAGAATAGTGCCCTTCTAGCTTCTGGAAATCAAGGTCACAGATTTTTGTTCTAGCAGCATATCACTTCCAGCACAAATACCTGCATTAATTATCCATTACTGCCTAATAAAACAGCCCAAAACTTACTGGCTTATACAACAGCAGTCATTTACTTTGTTCACAAGTCTAAAATTTGATCAGGGCTCTGTGTGAACAATTTGCTTCTTAGCCGTGCCATATCATCTGTGGGAGCTCGATTGGAGCTGGGCGAGCCACTTACAGGATTTCTCCCCAAATGGCTGAAAAACTGGTGTTCTCTGTTCTCTTCCACATGGGCTTCTTCATAGTACTGGTGTGGGCTCCCTCACAGAATGGTGACTATATTCCAAGAAATGTGGTATCTCCATAATCTGCAGTAGAGCAGGGTCTGTCTTAAATAGATGTGTGGTTGTAGATCCTGTGTGGGGGGCAAACCGAATGAGGTGTGTGGAAAATGTGTAGAACCTTAAAGATAATGGGACCTATTTTCCAAGAAACAAATGGTTTTTATATTCTTAAGAAGCTGTTATTTTCTTAAGATTCAGTTCTGGAAATGGGCACAGCCCTTTTAGTTAGTGAAGCATTCACAGACTGAAAAATTCTGGGGATGGGACGTATACTTCAACTCTAAATGAGGAAGTATCAGATAAATTTGGGGCCATAATTACTTTCTGTCTCCATCTTTTCATTGTCAAACATTCACAAACTGTTTTTGATCCTGCTTTCTCTCCTTTCTCACCTCTCCACTCTTTAATTCAGTCATCTGGCTTTCTCTAATCCTCAACTACACTGAAAGCTACTCTTTACTTTGATCCTCAGCAATGACACTAATAGCACAAGGGCACTTCTCAGTTATTCCTGTGTTTGATATCTCAGCAGCTACTGGTACTGCTGAACTCAATTTTTCTTAAAAATCTCTCCCTACTACTTTGAGAAACAACCTGGGGGTTTTGAAGGGGCGGGGGTGGGAGGTTGGGGGAACAGGTGGTGGGTAATAGGGAGGGCACGTATTGCATGGAGCACTGGGTGTTGTGCAAAAACAATGAATACTGTTACACTGAAAAAATAAATAAATAAATAAATAAATAAAATCTCTCCCTACTGACTCCTGTAACTTCCAGGCTCTCTTGACATTCACTCTACTCATTCTGAATAAGAGCCATGCTCTTCTCAATTTTGAGACTGGTTCATAAGCAACACTGGTGAAAATACTGTAATACTGAAGGTGTGCAGGGGTATTTATGGCAAATTCAAGTAGAAAAAAAATGAATTTTATTTTATCTACTGCTAAAAGTTTATGAAACATTATCTTCAACCCATATTTCTGAAAGACAGTCTGAAATTTAATAATTCCATTGTCTATTCCTGCCTGTCAAATTATTTTTGTTTGTGGGCTAGATAGTCAAATTTAATGACTATTTCTAAATTGTCATGAATTTTGTTTAACTGAATTCTAAAGTCTTTTGATTTTAAAATTGTCCTCTTCTAACAGTAGGGGTTGACAGAAGGTAAGAATTCTCCTGGTCCTGATTCCTCACCACGGAGCAGAGCTCCTGCAAGCCTGAAGGAGCTAGTTACTAAGCTATTGAGCAAGAACTGTGAAGGGAACTGGCATTAATAATGATTCTTAGTGATTCATTCATGTTGAAAGGGGATACATTTATTAAATGTTTATTTACTTGCTTTTGTAGTAGTCTGTTTTTCCCAATAATAATTAAGACTAATTCAGAAAGGGGGAAATGGTACATATTGTTTAAAGAGATAATAACCTATAATGTTATTAAGACAAATTCTGTGTTTTAGAGAGAAGTGTTATGAGCAATGTAAAGTAAAAGTAGGCAAGACTATTGTCAGGAAGGCTAAAATAGGCTAATTTACTATACTTAACAAGAAACATCATTTTGATCTTGAAGTAATATATCTTTGTTGGTACTGTAACCATTAACAATGCTTATACCTTACAATTTATTCAACACATATTTTTATTGAACTAAGCTGGGATACAATGAATAAAATATTTAAAATCCCAGCTCTAGAGAAACTCACATGATAGATGTTAAACATTCCTTGGCTAGGTAAAAGAAATAGTTCCCTACATTTTGACATAGACTTTTTCAAGTTTTTCTTTTCTTCTTTTAATTAAAAATTTTTTAAAAATTAGAATTTTTATTTCAGTGGTGGATAATTATTAGTGGAATGTTCTAATTGATTAATGAAACATTTTGAGGTAACTCTCATATGTTATCTTTCCAAAAATGTTTCTTTAAGTTTTGCTTTTGAAAGTTTAACTTTATGATAGGAAATTAAGAGAGTATGTAATAAAAACAAACAGTACATTAAAAATATTATTGGTATGTTGCAAGATTTTTCTTACATGTTTAGAGAAAAGAAATATACTTACCTAATACATTTTCCAACTCAAATAAATTTATATTAAAATAGCTCCCATGAATTATTAGCATTATTTCACCTACTTTATGAGCCAATGATGAGGTCATTCTGTACAGGAAAGGGTCAGAATATTATCTTAGATTCTTCAAAGAAACTAAAATAAAAATCTAAGTATTAGCTAGCACTCATGTTGATTTAACAAATATATATTTCAAAGCAGGTAATTTCCATAATTTTATTGTTTTTGACCTAAGTAAACTGGAGCCCACTCTTCTTTTATTAGTTTATCCAAAATTAATCCAGAAACATTCTATTTCAAATGTAAGGGGAATAATATAATTAGGTTATAATGTCAAAAGTACTCATGCAGAAATCATATTAGCTTTACTCAGTTTGTAACTCAAAAGAATAAATGCCTCATTTTGTATGATTCTGCCTTCTAATATCTGTTATGAAGGGATGATTTTGTTGGTTTTTAAGTTATTAATGTACTGTAAGTCAGCTTTATGTAATATGCCTCTTAAGAAGATGATGAAAATATTAACTCTTCAGTTAATCTGAAGCTAAATCTTCCCAAACTTAAATTCATCTTAGGAAATTCATATAGCCTATAACAATTGGAATCATGATTCAAACCCCATCTCTTCCACATATATTTGTTTTTCTTGCCAATGTTAGGTTTCAACACAATCCAGGTGAGTCAGGTTATTCCAGAAAACTAAAATGAGAACAATCATCATCAAAAAAAAAAAAAAAAATCTTGCATAGCAGGCTTGAAACAAACCAAAGAGATGTTGCATTCATTCAGTTTTTGTCTTCTTAAAGCATCTACCTACTTTGATGATTTTCTGGTTTATTGCTGTGAAGAAAGCAGAAATTCCTATGAAAGAATAAAAACTGATAGAAGGAAAATGTGCCCAAAGTATAGTCCATAGATCTCAATAATCTGTATTAGTTTCATAGCTCTTGAGAGAAAAAAATTGCAGCCACATAAGTTGGGGTTAACATCTGCCAATCAGATAATGGCACTTTTGAGGATTTAAATATTTTAACTAGCATTAATTCTTGGAAAAAGGGACTGGATTTTTTTTTTTTTCAATTATAACATAGCCAGGCTTTTTCCTATGTTCATCCTTCTTATAAGACCTGAAACTTATAAATAAAACTACATTTACCTCTACAATTCTAGTTGCAGTTAAACATTTTGCCAAATATAATTGTTCAACTATGGGCAGAAATATGGGCCTTTGAACACTGGAGATTTTTCAGTATCCCCCAGGCATTACACCCAGGCAGTTACTTCCTTGAGTACTTCAGACAATTGGGGCATTTGATAGAAGTTAGCTACAGTTCCTAAGCTGGGTGTCCAGAACAATTTACTAATTCAATCAAAATGAGTGGTAAGCTAGAGAGCTAGTGTTGGTCTTTCTATTTCTTCACTCTAGTCTTTTTAATATTTTTAAAAACACTATACCCCTTATATTAATTCCCTTTCTGCTTCTAATATCTAGAATTGTGTTTATTTTTCTGATGAAACTCTTCACTGGAAAAGAGTACTTATAGCTTGTGTACCATTGTGGTTTATCAACAATGACTTCCTTTGGTGAATTGTTTTGCCAAGGGCAAGCCAAAAGTATCAGAGGACCAGGTACAAAGAAATGATTATTTAAATGTACATGAGTTTAAATATTCATGGGTTCAAAAGCTGGATCAAGACAACATTCTAATTACTTAAAAATTGTTTTATTGTTAAAAAACTTACATAAGTTCACAATTTTGACCTTTTAAAAGTATACTGTTCAATGATTTACAGTGTATTCATAATGTTGTATAACCATTACCATCCCAGAACCTTTTTATTACCCTGAAAAGAAACCACACATAGTCCATTCCTCTATGCCCAATATCTGTAGGTAATCAATCACTAATCTACTTTGTGTTTCTATGGATTTCCTTCTTTTATACAGTTAATATAAATGGAATCATACCATATATGGCCTTTAGGGACTGGTTTCTTTCACTCAGCATAATCTTTCCAAGGTTCATCCATGTTAGTAAATCTATCAGTGCTTTATTCCTTTTGTAGTGGAACCATAGTTATACATCCCATATTGTTCATTCATTCATCATTTGTTGGACATTTGGATTGTTCCACATTTGGCTACTATGAATAATGCTGCTGTGAATATTTGTGTGCAAGTTTTTGTGTGAACTTATGTTTTCAGTTCTCTTGGTCATAGATCTAGTAGTGGAATTGCTGGTATACATATGGTAACTTTATGTTTAACTCTTTGAGGAACTGGCAAATTGTTTTCCACAGTAGCTGCACCATTTTTTATTTCTACCAGCAATGTGTGAGGGTTCCAGTTTCTCCACATGCTCTCCAACTGTTGTTATTTTCCTTTTTAAAAGATGTAAATAGCTATTTTAGCGGGTGTTAAGTGGTATTTCATTGTGGTTTTGATTTGCATTTCCCTAAGGACTATTAATGCTGAACCTCTTTTCATATGCCTATCGGTCATTTGTATATTAACTGTGGAGATATGTCTATTCGCATACTTTATGGGTTGTCTTTTTATTGTTGAGTTGTAAAAATTCTTTATATATCTGAATCTTTATCAGATAAATGATTCACAAAGTTTTTCTTTCATTCTGTGGGCTATCTTTCTACTTCCTTGATTGTATCCTTTGATGGATAAAATTGTGATGAAATCCCATTAACTACACTTACTTTTGATGTTTGTGCTTTTGGTGCCATATTTAAGAAACTATTGCCTGATTCAAAGTCATGAAGATTACATCTATTTCCTTCTGATAGTTTTGTAGCTTTACACCTGTATTTGGGTCCATTTTTGATCCATTTTGAATTACTAATTCCTTTTTATACAGTGTTACTTTTGCTAGCCTTATTTTGTTCTATATTCTTCTTATTCTCTCTGTTAATGCAGATAATTAAGAATTAATCCTATTCTGAAATTCTGTTGGTTAAGAAAGCTTTCAAAAATGCAGGCCTCAATGCCAAAAGAGAAAATTCAAGCATAATGACTTTAAAAACATCAAGTGCTATTTGAGTCCTCTTGGAATAATACTGTTATAACATGTGGAGTCTGAGTTACACTGTCGGTAAGAATGAAATTTTAACCCAATTAAGAAATGCATCATCATGTATATTTCTTTCTACTATTTGTGTCTTCTACTTTAATCTCCCTTATCTCTTCACTGAGTTTTTGTTGGAATGCTGTTGTAATTGTTCTAAAAAAATCACCCGAATTAAGGTCACATTAGAGCTGCTTTAAAATATAAAACTTTTGATCACAATAATCCTGGAGTCACTGTTAAAATGTGCTCTCCCCTGTGGACGGAAAAGAACACATAAGGTTAGCTAGAATTGAGGAAACTAGTGAGGAATTATAACATTAGAACTCTGTGGATTTTTTAGGTCAGGGATTATAACAGAATCTTCACTGACCACGTTCAGGGTGGTTGACACTCTCTCTTAGGTCAGTTTTAGCATCTGAGAAGCACTGGAGAACATGTAAAGTTCTCTTTGCATGGGGAATTTTTTTAACAAATGACATTATGAAAACCAGTTGAACATAAGACTGCTATCTAATCTTGGATTCCAATCAGTATTAATACTGTTCTGTTGCATGACTAAAAGTACTACTATTTTTGTTTTTGAATAACTAGACTTTTATCAAAACGATTTTAAAAAATCCCCTATCTGGGTGCCTGGGTGGCTCAGTCAGATAAGTGTCTGTCTTTGGCTCAGTTCATGATTCCAGGATCCTGGATTGTGGCTCTGCTCATCAGGGAGTCTGCTTCTCCCTCTCCCTCTGCCCCTGCTCTCTCTCTCTCTCTCATACACTCTCTCTCTCATAAATAAATAATTAAAATCTTTTTTAGTATACCCTATCCATTTAACAATTTGTTTACCAATGAGGTTCTTTAAAAAAGTGTGTCTATGTGATAGAAAACAGGTATTTCTCAAGGCTTTGAAATCCATGCCTACTTTTGTTAAACATAAAAATCCAAAGTCTTTTTTAATGTTATTTGAAATTTAAAACTTAGTATCAATTATTGTTTTATATATAATGTATAATTAGAATATTTGAAGCATTTTTCAAACTAGATCTAGAGGCCCTAATATCTCCCTCCCTGTTCCAAGCCCAGTTACAAGATTCTAAGATATAGTACCTAGAAATGATATATTTCCCAGGATGCTGGGTTGAAAATTCACTGCTCCTCACAATATAAAATATCTTTCTTCACATTTTTGTGAATCCAGAAATATCAGGAACAATCCAGAAGTCAGACCCAAGATCTTTCCAGCCAGTATTTTGAGAATAGAGGTTTTATTTAAAGCACTGTCCTGGTTGAAAATGAGAAAGGCATTAATATGCAAAAAGCAGAAGGAAGAACAGCAAGCAATAATGTTGAGAAAGAAGGATAGAAGTAAAGGAAGAAAGCTAGAAATGTGAAATATCCCAGAAACCAGAGAAAGATGTATAAAACAAGTTCAAATATTCAGAAATTCAAAAACAAGCATGTAGTCAACTAAACACTGACAATTTCCATTAGATGTTGAGAAATGAGACTATTGTGACCTTTGACCAAGTTGCTTATGTAAAATTGTAGAGTAGATCCTGAAAATGAAATTGGAGCCAATACACAGAGAAGCTTCCTGACAGGAGAATAAGAGCACTAAAAAGGGATGTAAATTGGGGGTGGGGGGCATGTTTTATTTTTTAAGATACAAGAGATTTGACTATATTTATAGAATGCAGGGAGTAACACAGAAATAGTAACATAGAAATAGAAGAGAAAGGGAATCTTTAGAGAAATATATTTTTAAAGGAGAGAGGCCAAGATGGATTGATGATATGGGGTGGCCACAAGACTTGAAAGGAGACAAAAGTCTTCTTTCTCCAAGCCTTGAGGAACGGAGTGAAAAATCGTTATATCCTCAGATAATGTGTGTTGATGATGAAGGCAAGTGGGGAGTGGAATTCTCCCAAGATAATCTCTAAGAGGGAAAATTATCTGCCAAGGGTTAGAAGCTCAGGAAATATTTAGAGGGCTTAGGAGGTACTGAAGGTAAGAAATGGCAGGTAAGTGAAATATATCTGAGTGTTTACCAAGGACAAAATGAGAATATAGCTAATATAGTTTTAGGATATAAATCAGAAGTTTAGTCATTTTTTTTTCACCTAGTGACATTAGGAAAACTAAAGCAATGGCAGCTGGATTGGAGAGAAGTGACAGACTTTAGAATTCTAAGTTTTGAAGATATTTAGTGTTTCTGGATGGTCATTAGTCCCTTTCTTTGAGTTTTCCATTTTATTTTTGCCTTATTAAATGTAGTCTTATTTACTCAGCATGAGAATGTTGAATAAATTCCAGATTACTAAACCTCAGAACTGGGAAGAGTCTCAATACTTGTCTACTTTAGCCCCCATGATTTCATACATATTAAGACGTTCGACTTTTTTGTGGATGATGTAATCAACCCTCAAAGATACGCCCAGAGCCCATAGCTAGTTAATGGAGATACAGAATATCAGGAAGAAAAATGCCACCTGTAAAATATGATGGACACATTTTCAGCGATGATGGATTGCTGGGGAGACATTTTGCAAAATGTGGTTTGGGAAATTGTAGTTGTGCACTACTTATTGTATATAATGTAATACAAGGTGATTGAACACTGATCAGCCAACACAGGTTTCCTCTTTAAGGATTTTGAATGTCTTTTTATTCCCATAATGATGTGTTGGACTTTTAAAAATATAAGCATTTACCTCCTTATTTGAAAATGTATTGTCTACCAAAAGATACACAGTAAATCTAGCTCTCTGAGCTAAACACCTCTGGTAATTAGTGAACATGAAACCAGAAGCAAAAGTAAATAGGCCTTTATGCTGCTTGTGGCACCACAATAGAGCAGCTACTTGAACGTCAGTGTTTTGTCATTCAAGGTCTTTGTTAAATCATAACAAAATGTATATTAAAGGTTCTCAATAAACAGCAAAATGGAATAAACCTAATGGGCTAATTCTACATGCTGGAAAAATCCTTGATAAAACAGCTTTCAGAATTCAAATTATTATAAATTTTCCAAAAACTGCTAAAATAATTAAAAAATCTCCTTGGAACAAGATGACAGTCATAAGGTAGCTACTTTCAGGACTACATTAAATTGCATCCATTCTGTACTACATGAATACTGGGGTTTTATTTTATTAATGGGACTTGCTTTGGCTTTAAGACATGTTTCATAAAGCAACATATGTAGAAATAAACTGCTGTTTTCAAGGTTTTTGCCTTTTTCCTCTTAGGAGGTCTTTGAAGAAAGCCTAAATAACAAACATATAGCATATGCATCTACAATTGAATACATAACATATAGAAATATTATTCATTTTGTCAATGTTATTAAACCTCTCCCTTATGCAAAGCACATGCTAGGCATTTGAGGGTTACAGATTCATTCAGTTAAATAAATAGCTATTCAACATCTACAATGTTCAAGACATGAGTATAAAGATGATTAATCATGGTCTTTGTTCGTATGTATCTGATTGTCTCTTACATGTACTCGCTAGGAAAAGAAGAAAGTAAAACAATAATTGCAGATATGTACACTGGAGTCAGCCCAAGTTTGGTTGGTTGCATAGCATCTACATATGACTAATTCACTACAGGAGAATATGAACACTTCTCTGCTGGTGGTGGGGACAGTAGTTTGGCTCCCATTACATGGTCAAGGAAATTACAAATGCCTGAACCTAAGCAGTAAAAGTAGAAACAGAAGCATAAGGGCACATTCAGTTAACATTTAAGTGTTATTATCAATAGAAATTAACATGGAATTAGATGGATACAGTGAGCAAGTGGAAAAATTCATGTTTTGAATTTCACTAGCAATTAGGAACTTTTTGATCAAGGTACAACAGTGCAAATTTGGAGGCTTATAGACTGCTTAAAATAGTATAATTGCATCGCTTCTCGGCCTTTTGGCTAAGATCAAGTGTAGTATCTGTTCTTATCAGTTTAAAATAGTATAATTGCTACATATAGCCTCCCTGAAAAAACATATTTATATACACATTTGCACATAGGAAATTTGTTTGTATTATTAGGAACGTCCTGATCTTCCTGAAATCCATCTGTATCTTCTGATCCAGATATCCCTTCTGATTTGAAGTGTTGCTTAGAACAACTGTAAAAGTCTGGGACTAAAATTCCAACTGAAACTTGTGTGCTCTTTATTTTTATTATTATCATGTATACCTTCATACAATTATATATATTTATATGCTTTGTAGGATGTTTTAAGTTGTTCTTCAGTGTTTTTTTTTTTTTATTTTTATTTATTTATTTATTTATTTATTTTCAGCGTAACAGTATTCATTCTTTTTGCACAACACCCAGTGCTCCATGCAAAACGTGCCCTCCCCATCACCCACCACCTGTTCCCCCAACCTCCCACCCCTGACCCTTCAAAACCCTCAGGTTGTTTTTCAGAGTCCATAGTCTCTTATGGTTCGCCTCCCCTCCCCAATGTCCATAGCCCCCTCCCCCTCTCCCAATCCCACCTCCCCCCAGCAACCCCCAGTTTGTTTTGTGAGATTAAGAGTCATTTATGGTTTGTCTCCCTCCCAATCCCATCTTGTTTCATGTATTCTTCTCCTATCCCCCTACCCCCCCATGTTGCTTCTCCATGTCCTCATATCAGGGAGATCATATGATAGTTGTCTTTCTCCGATTGACTTATTTCACTAAGCATGATACGCTCTAGTTCTTCAGTGTTTTATATTTCAGTTGTAGAAACAATGCTCATGGGCCATGCACACCACACTAGGTATTACAGATAAATCGGTGATCAGAACAGATATGCTACTTTGTCATAAAGATTGCAGTGTGATTACAAATGTGATGTTTGCTCTGAAGGAAAATTGAATGGTGCTGTGAGGATATTGTTCATCCAGAGATGGACATGGAGGTAGGGAGGTAACAAGGTCAGGGAGGGCTAATCTTGAGAACTGAATATATATATATGAATGGATGAAGTAGTGAATGATAAATGAATACATTGGATTTTAAATCCCAAAGGCTTATCTTTCTAAAAAAAAAACAGCTTTTTGAGCTATAATTCACATCCCATAAAATTCACCCATTTAAAGTGTACAATTTAATGAATTTTGGTGTATTTACAGAGTAGGGCAATCATCACCAAAATTCGTTTGGGAACATTTTCAAAAACTAGGCCTGCTAACAGTCATTGCACATTTTCTCTGAACTTCTGTCTTCCATCTTCACCAGCACTGGGCAAGCTCTACCTTCTTTTGGAAGCTATACATTTGTTTTTCCTGGATACTTCATATAAATGGAATCATGCAATATTGGTCTTTCCTGACTTGCTTCTGTTTTAGCATAATGTTTCAAGATTTACCCACTTTTCCATGGCATGTGTGGGCATTTCATTCCTTTTTGTGGCTGGTGGTATTGGACTGTCTGAATGTACCACATTTTGTTTATG
The DNA here is from genome assembly GCF_922984935.1 of Meles meles. Taxonomy (NCBI): domain Eukaryota; kingdom Metazoa; phylum Chordata; class Mammalia; order Carnivora; family Mustelidae; genus Meles; species Meles meles. Next base: position 145,734,288 of record NC_060067.1, read on the forward strand.
TACTCATCGGTTGATGAATATTTGAGTTGTTTCCACTGCTATTATGAATAATGCTGCTATGAACATTTGTGTACAGATTTTTGTGTGGATTTATGTTTTTTTTTTCTCTCTTGGATATATACCTAGGAGTAGACTTGCTGGGTCGTATGGTAACTCCATTTTTAATCTTTTGATGAATTGCCAGACTATTTTCCTTACCTTTATGTTAAATTTCAGTGCATTTGTCTTACAACTTCCATCTCTTGCTTTAGGTAATAGATGGTTTCTGGAAAAATTCCACTAGAGTTGAATTATTTTTAATGGAATCATGTTTTATGTGTCCAAAGGAGGCTTGATTTTTAATGGCATCTGGATTTTTAACACTTATGTAAAAGTTCTGAATTAAGTAACAGAAAACCTGGATTCCAAGGCTGAGCTCTAACATTAACTCACTATGTTACTGAGTCATGACTATTAATTCATAAGATAGAAGGAAATTTCTTTGGAGAAAATTATCTAGTACAATCTGTAATGGCTAGTGAAGTATAACAGAAAGATAAATTATATTAGGTGTCATGCGTTACCAGGCTTAGATAGGGATAACAAGAAAATAAACAAAAATGACAAAGTGTAGATAAATGCAGGTTACTTAGAGAAAAGGTTGATTCCGGGTATTTGTCACTTTAATTTATAATTGAAAGACACAAATAATTTAAAATATGAATCTCAGTTTTATTTATTCACTCCTGCTTCTCTATATTTTCTTTGTCCAGAGCTTTAGTTTTGGCTTTTTTGTTACCACCTTTTATCTAACACCTAAGCAGAATATGGAGAGAAATAGGAACCTGAATGGCTGGTTAACTAATTAGCCTCTTAGTGCTGATGTTCAGAATTTTAGTGTGGAATCAAACATTCAACAGCTCTGAGATTCCTGGGTAATCAGATTATGCTGAATTCTTGGAGTTTAAAAGATGTAGCAGCTGATTTATAGTTGCCATTATTAGTTCCCCCTGCTTTCTTTTCTTTCTTTTTTAGATAGGTTGCATCTCCAGCCTTTTATTTTATAAAGGAGACAGACTGGCTAGAAATGGGAGAAAGTTATACTGCCAAACTGTGTAATTTTTGAGCCATTCCTTCTGTGGAAAAAAAAAAAGAGATATTATTCGATTAGTTTTCACCATGCATAGATTGACAACCTGATGCACACAAAACATTCATCTGGTTAAGATGAAGGATGCGAAGATAATGCCCAGTACCTTCCAAGAGTTCATTGTGTCAAGCACATAGATAACTGTTAAGTATGCTGAAAATGTCTAAAGATCATTAGACTAGTAAATAAAGATGTGAAGGAAATTCAGAAGAAGGAGAAATTGCTCCTATCAGGAGAAATAGAAAAGGCTTTAGAGAAGGGATTTGGTTCTAAGAGATGGCATTTCATCTGGCACAGGATTCAAAGACATTCTAGTTAGAGGGCACATTAGGAGTAAAGGTATGAAATAAGTAAATACACCCAGCTTGTTTTGGCAAGAAGAGTTTTATCCAAAAACATTCGAGAAAAGCCTTAGATAGACTCTTCCACAAATTCTCTAGACATTTCAAATAATATTTGTGTTAGAGAGCCTCCTTAATATATTTTTGTATGGGTTTGGGGAATCTCTTCTGTCTCATTTATCATCCCATTGGAGAAAACAGAGTCCCAAAAGTTCCAATGGGATATGTTTAGACTTGCCATATGACTTTATGTATAGAGAAGAATGTTTTGTTCTAAGACAATGCCCACATAATATTCCACTGTTAGGTCCATCTTCCTGAAGATAGGAAATTCAGAATGTATCTTTTGGATGGATAAATGAATGAATGAATGAATGAGTGAGTGAATGGAAAGGAGATCAGCAGACCTTTGTTTATGAGGGAAAGTTTAGGGGAACTTCCTTAGAAATGTTCTGTAACATATTCTAGATTCTTACATTATGAAGTCCCTTCGAAACTGCTTCTGTGGTAATCATATATCTGTTATCTTACTTCCTATATAGATCATGGAATTCATTTGGAGTATGTGGAGTCCAGGATAGAAATGATAGAAATATCTCCAACTGCTAAACAGTTGCCAATGAAATAATTCACCTCTAAAAGTGCCAGTAATGTGGTGCCTGGGTGGCTCAGTGGGTTAAAGCCTCTGCCTTCAGCTCAGGACATGATCTCAAGGTCCTGGGATTGAGCCCCACGTCAGGCTCTCTGCTCAGCTGGGAGCATGCTTCCCTCTCTCTCTGCCTGCCTTTCTGCCTACTTGTGATCTCTGTCTGTAAAATAAATAAATAAAATCTTTTAAAAAAAAGACAATACATACAATTTTACCTTTTTCTCTATATGAGTCAACACCTTATGTAATTTTTAATTGCATGAATTGTAGCTTATGAAAACTGTTTACTGTGTCATACTCCTTAACTGTGGCTGAACTTTGTTTTATTCCTTGCGAGAGTTCAACATTTTGACGTATTTCACATTAGATCTTTTCTTAAGGTGACACTATACATATAGGAAATGTCCCTGTGTAACTGTTTCCAATTCATTCCCATTCTTCCTCTACTGAGTAGTAACCAATACCCTGACTTTGGTGTTTCTTATTTCTATCATTTATCATTCCTTTAATAAATATTTCTTAAGTGACTCTTGTGGGCCAGGGAGGCTTCTGTATGTTGGGGAATTCAAACAACGGTGAACAGCCATGGGATGGACAACATGCAAAAAAACAAGCAAATTGTACTGAGAGACCTGATAATTTTACTTGAAGAAGTTTAGCTCTAAATTTTCATGTAAAGTACGTGAGGTCAATTATATTTGTTAGTCTTAATATATACACTTCAGAGTCAGGTCGGTGGGGTTTGTTTGTGAATATTACAAAACACATTTTTTTCCTTTGTGGTAAAATTTGTATCACCCTGACAATTCCTCAGTTCTTCTAAGTAGTTTAATCTAGGCTGTATAGACCAATTATGCAGTCACATGAGGCACCAAACTTGTACAGTATCCAAATTTGAGTGAATTCAGTTGGCTTGTTGTCAGCAGTCGACATTGGATATCAAGCTTCTGGCAGGAGCCTGCATGAAGTCATCTCTTCCACCTTCACTTGACCTCAACCAAGGGGCTGTGGAGCTCTGCTGTAATGTCTCATAATCCATCAAGACACATCAGTGCCATGCCAGTCCTTGCTGAGCTTAACTAATAAGTAAAGAAAGCAAAGTTCCTTTGCTGAGCTTAACTAATAAGTAAAGAAAGCAAAATTCCTTTGCTGAGCTTAACTAGTAAGTAAAGAATGCAAAGTTCAGTGATGAGAAAAGATGTTTTCACCCCATTCACATGTTTACTCCCAAATATGATTTTTATTTGAGGAAGAAAACAACAGGATCTGATCTAAAATCCAATACCATATTCAGCATTAAAAAAAAAAAAGTTGTCTTATCTAGGTCAATAGCTTTTCTCTATTTTTACGTAACAATCATTATGGAAGGCGAAGTTAAAATTATAGTGTATAAAACAAAAATAAATACAAGAGAGGTTCTTTTGCTATTCCTAGCCTGTTAAGAGATTGAACCTACTAATAAGAAATTTTTTTTCCCTTTTTATTAATTTTTTCAGCGTAACAGTATTCATTCTTTTTGCACAACACCCAGTGCTCCATGCAAAACGTGCCCTCCCCATCACCCACCACCTGTTCCCCCAACCTCCCACCCCTGACCCTTCAAAACCCTCAGGTTGTTTTTCAGAGTCCATAGTCTCTTATGGTTTGCCTCCCCTCCCCAATGTCCATAGCCCGCTCCCCCTCTCCCAATCCCACCTCCCCCCAGCAACCCCCAGTTTGTTTTGTGAGATTAAGAGTCATTTATGGTTTGTCTCCCTCCCAATCCAGTGGAACAGAATAGAGAGCCCAGAAATCGACCCTCAACTCTATGGTCAACTAATCTTCGACAAAGCAGGAAAGAATGTCCAATGGAAAAAAGACAGCCTCTTCAATAAATGGTGCTGGGAAAATTGGACAGCCACATGCAGAAAAATGAAATTGGACCACTTCCTTACACCACACACGAAAATAGACTCCAAATGGATGAAGGACCTCAATGTGAGAAAGGAATCCATCAAAATCCTTGAGGAGAACGCAGGCAGCAACCTCTTCGACCTCAGCCGCAGCAACATCTTCCTAGAAACAACGGCAAAGGCAAGGGAAGCAAGGGCGAAAATGAACTATTGGGATTTCATCAAGATCAAAAGCTTTTGCACAGCAAAGGAAACAGTTAACAAAACCAAAAGACAGCTGACAGAATGGGAGAAGATATTTGCAAACGACATATCAGATAAAGGGCTAATATCCAAAATCTATAAGGAACTTAGCAAACTCAACACCCAAAGAACAAACAATCCAATCAAGAAATGGGCAGAGGCCATGAACAGACATTTCTACTAATAAGAAATTTTTATATTTAAGACAGGTTTAGAGAAAGGGTGCCTGCAATAGTACATCTAATAGATACATCTGGAGACTCATTCATTGAGAAGTATGTTGTCTGATGTCATTCTAAATACACAGGTACAAGAAGAACAGATATAACGCTATTAATCGTGATATCAATCTTAATCAAATATTGAGATGAATTTAAACTAAGCAGATAAATGAAAGCAAACCCCAAACAAAGAAACCTAAGTCTAACACTTGAATTGGTTTCATAATACATCTTTTCTCTTGGAGTCAATCAGAAGTGAACCAATATTTATTGAGAATATACTTTGGCATGTGCAAGTCATTTTGCTAGATGATGAAGGTCAGGTATTATTCATACTTTACATGCCATCTTCTGTGGCTGGAAAACGAGAGGGCTGAACAAAGATTCTTGAATCTCAGAAGCTTCTGTCATCACAGAGATCACTTACTGGTTCACAAAGTCCAGTGGCTTTTCACTGGAACAATGGGGCCCTGCCATTGGTGCTGGGAGGGCTGAGTTTAGGAGAACTTTTCTTCTTCCTTCATTTGGTCTGTCTCAGCACTCTGAAGGTTGTCCAACTCTGGGAGCTCACCAAGTTTCATTTTATCCATTAGGCTTGGAAGTGAAGAACAAACCTGCAAATTCTGTCAAAATTGGTGATGTATAGCTGCTGAGAAATTCAAATTGCCTCAAGTGTGGGAGCCAACAAAGTAATGTCCCACTACAGGATGAGATCACAACAGCATGTGCTCACTCTCTATGTGAGCTGCATTCTATATGCATGGGGAAGAGCCAAAGCATGAGTTCATTGAAGAAATGGTGAAGTGCTTCTTCTTAACTCTTTAGCTGCCAGGAGTTCTACCAGATCCAGCATAGCTACAGATCCCACTTAGGATACCATTGGATATAGTACCACACTACACAGAACCCCAGTGATGATAGACAAGTAACACAGACACAAGGAGAGCAAAGTGAAAATCTAATTTAGACTATTGATTGGGCTGGATTCCCAAGTACACCATCATCTTATCTGTCATGGTGGCTGAAGTTGTCCAGGTTTATAAAGTTTTGCTGTTCTCCATGACTTTAAGAATGTCACAGAATCTTTTTATAGCATCTTCCTTGTGTGAGTTGTCTGAAAGATGTTTTTATATGTCGTGGTGACAAGCAAGTTTTAGATGAGAAGTAAAACCAGGGTGTTCGTTTATGAGGAGAATTAAAATTCCCTTGAGATTTTTTTGGTAAAAGCATTTGGCAAATATGAAGCACTGAGCTCAAGTCACTTTGGAGGCCTCCCTTCTCATTGGTCCCAATTATTTCTAGGTTTCAGGAGACAAACTCTATGTTTATGGGAGGAATGTACATCGATGAAGAATTCAAACAGTGTGTGGTCATCAGGAGGAGTTTTTAACAAGGCATAGTCTCACAAAGAAGTGCCTTGGAAAACAAAATTTAGTAAAATATATTTGTGGCTCTTACCTGAGAGCAGGCTTTCACATTTCTAAGAGAGCAGAAGAGAACCCCTGAGGAATGTTCAGCATGACCCTGTGATAAAGATGGAGGAGGACTATCGAGGGTAAGGATGAATGGGATGCTGTTCACATACCAACAGTGCTATGACCTCAAGGTATTAGACATCTCCTCTTCCCTTTTTTTTCACATGCTTATCTGCTTCCATGTTTCCTCCCCATATCTAGATTAGCTAAGTAAAACAGAGAATGCCCAGTTTACTTACATATACACAATGAAAAATTTCATTCATTATTTATGGAAAAAACACTTACACCTTGAAAAAAAATATATATGGTTTAGCTGAGAATCAAATTTAACTGAGTGTCTTGTGCTTTTGTTTGCTAAACCTGGCAACCCATCTACACCCCATCTAGTCCATCCCACAGGAACTTAACAACAGACAGAGAAAAGAACTGTCATTCCTAACAACAGCCAAGGAAAACATCACCAAGAGAATCAGGATGGCCTCGATACCCCTGGGTATTTATAGGCTCAGTTTCACTGATGAAGTGGTTGTTTGCCATATGCCTTTCTGCCTAGGCCTCACATTCCTACCCTGGCCTGATGCTTCAGTTCTAATTCCTTTTCCTTTTAAGTTCATGGTTTGAGTAAAGTACTGGAATAAAGTGAGAAAATTTATGGAGAACTGTCCCAGGTGAAAGCCTTAGGCTGTCTGTGGGCGACACTTATCATGGGGGGGGGGAGGGGTGCTAGATTCAGCCTTCAGAGCTTTGTCTTTATTCTTATTGCTCAGCAGCATCTTGAGTAAACACCCTTGTTAAATCATCCACTTGGTTTGATTCACTGATTTTTGCATATGAATGCTTTGGATATTAAGTAAAATCTTGAGATACAAATGAAAACATTGCTGTGTTGCTGCTCTCACATATTCACCAGGAAAAAAATGTTTTCAAATATGCATTGCCTTAGACTGGTTTCATGAGAGAACTATAAGAAGAGATATTAAGCCTTATGTATTGCTGTGTAGTCATTGAGAGAGTGTAAAACTGAAAACTCTTGCACCATAGAATCCACAATTGATTGATGCCAGTCATGGAAATGTGTCAAATTTAACAGCTTTTAAGCACTATCTTACAAAGTGCACATATTTTCTTTCCTATGGAAAGATTTAAATTGGCAGTGTATTATATCTGTTTTAGTCTCAGCAAATTATATAAATAACTTACAGGATATACAAAATTTCTTTCTAACACATTAAGTGTTACAACACATTTTCATCTTCACTCCATAGATCATGTATAGAATATAGAATGCACCTAAAATACAAACTGTAAAGCAGATATTGAAGCTTAGTACACATTAGGAAAATAAGAAGCATTCCTTCACAGGTTGGAAACAATGCATTCCAAGTGGTAAGACAAAAATATCACAAACCTGCTAATAAATCCACCAATAAACTTTCTAACTATATTCAAAGGGAGTCTAATTACTGTATAGTGAGTAATGCATATACATGGCTATTTATTATGACTTGGAATTTACCCCCCCCAAATGTCCTCAGTGTTTAAATACAATTCTACCTAATTTTAAGTGATTTTTTAATTTGGTAAATTTATTCTCATGTTTTTTGTCACGCTGTCCCAAATGTAAAAGCAATGACCCCCCATCCACAGGTCTTTGACCCCAAACTGGCTCTTCTCATTAGACTTATCCCTACAAGGGGATAAGACCCTTAAGTCAGACCCTCATTTACTTGTATGCTAACAGAAAAGAGCCTAGTTATTTATTTTGTAATTTCTCAAGGTATTTTATTTGGAAAAAATAACACAAATCTGCATTGAGCTTATGTTATTTATTGCCTTTTTTTCCCATTTTATTTATTTTTTTCAGCATAACAGTATTCATTGTTTTTGCACAACACCCAGTGCTCCATGCAAAACGTGCCCTCCCTATTACCCACCACCTGTTCCCCCAACCTCCCACCCCTGACCCTTCAAAACCCTCAGGTTGTTTTTCAGAGTCCATAGTCTCTTATGGTTCGCCTCCCCTCCCCAATGTCCATAGCCCCCTCCCCCTCTCCCAATCCCACCTCCCCCCAGCAACCCCCAGTTTGTTTTGTGAGATTAAGAGTCATTTATGGTTTGTCTCCCTCCCAATCCCATCTTGTTTCATTTATTCTTCTCCTATCCCCCTAACCCCCCATGTTGCTTCTCCATGTCCTCATATCAGGGAGATCATATGATAGTTGTCTTTCTCTGATTGACTTATTTCACTAAGCATTAAATTTCATTTTTAAATTGTTTTAAGGCTCTGTTTAAATGTACTTTAAAATTATAGAAATATTTTAGTAAAATTGATAAATATGAATATTTCAAAAAGCTTTTTTGGTTTCTGAAATTAGTTATGTGCCTGAGGATGAGCCGTCCAACGCAAATGAGCAATAGAGAGATACAGATGAAAAGGCCAAAAGCTGAGGTAGAAAAGAGACGATGACTTTGTCTGATTAGGAAGACTTTTATGGTCTTGCAGCCACAGAAATGTAGCACGGTGTTTAGTTTCGACATTTTGTGTTTGCATTTCTTCTTCTCTCCAAGCCTAAAAAAAGTAGGAATCTCAAAGTTCAGAAGTGGGCCTAGGACAGAACTCTTAGAGCAGAGAGAATGCTAATAGAAAAAAATCGTCGTTTGTCCTAAAGCGAATACAAGTGGGTAGCTGGAAGTACCTTATCGATAGGGGTTAACAAGAAACAAAGAACCTTAAAAACCCAGTGTTCAGGGCTGCTATACTCGGCACTCAGAGGATAACCTCCACTCTAATTTCTCCCCAAAAGAAAAGACCTTTGCCACCTAAAAATGATTGTATTTGAGGAGTTTTGTGTGGAAAACGAGTTAGAAAAGGTAGAAAACAGTCTTAAAAAGGACTTGGGTGATTTTATTTCTTTAAATCTTTCTCTGCTTACTTATCTTGTAAAATGTAGTTGATATGATACTTTTACCTAAGTTTAGCAAAATATGCAGAAAGAAATACGCAGAATTCACATCTTGACTTTGCAAACCCAAATCGCTGTTTAAAACAGACCTGTAGAAATAACTCTGCTGATGACTTGTAAATCGCTTACTCCCCATCCTTACCTCTGTGCTTCTCCCAAAGCCCTGTTCTACTTTTTTCACATACCTGTAAGACATCGCTACCCCAATTTCAAAATCTCTAAAATTAATATCACGTCTGCTCTTTCGCCTGATTTTTCTGCAATGCTTCCTCTGTACCCCCCTCATGCTTCTGTTTTGCCTCCTGTCTCACTGTGATGATAGTACAGCAACTTCTCCCTTTCCTGGGCTTCTCTTGCTCATTCTCACTGCCCCACCCTGTTTCTCATAACTATGAGAAGTCACTTGAGCTATTCCAGTGCTTTCACTCTGTCTACCTTACTGCAATCAGGATTGGAAATATTCCAGGGTGTTATATTAAAGAATCAGCTACATTATTGTATAATTAAATTGTGTGTGCATTTTACAATCATTACCTTTCAAAGAGATACCAGCATAAATTCTATTTACAATTATTTCTTGACAAATAACTATTTTGAGTTAGGATTTTTCAAGGTGTGATTTGTATGGGTTCTAAAAGAGTTTCTTTCACTTGGTAGGCTTGGGATGCCCTATTACAGTTCACCTAATTTTATTTAAAACCGACCTAAACACCACCACCAACAACAAAGTATCTTTTTAATATAATATATTAAAGAACATTTTCTCTAATTAGACTAAATGTTATTTATGAAGAGTCCCCATATTCATAAATATGATAGGAAGAAAGTGAGAAGAGATAATCTCTTTTTTAAAAAAAATTCATTAATCCTATTGAAGACTGAAGACATTTTAAATAATAAGCAAGAACCTCAAAGACTTTGACGTAAAAAAATACAAAGACCAATAAAATAGGAGAAATTATTAAATTTCTACTGACTGATAAAGGTTTTCTACAGGACAAAGAGTTGAAGAAAAGAGATATTAATGCAAACATGCACTAAAATACAGGGTAGATTGACAACTTGGGATGAATATTGATTAGAGAGAAATGTGTGATTGTTGGAAAGAGTGCAGTTTCTGTTCCAAGATCTGAATTAAAATTAAGGAATGACTAGTTGTATTTTAAACTTTTCACTTCAAAGACTGTTCATAAAATGGAAGATGTGGACAGGTCAATAATTTACAGGACATATGTAGTTAATGAAAGGGTTTCGGGTCTCATTTAAAGAAGTTCCAATAATCTGTCCTTCTGCATATAGAAATTTCTTATTCTCATCCATAATGGATATAAGGCCAGTTAACATTTAACTGGCACATGATTGCAAAGCACTTTGCAAATATAAAATATTATATAAGTGCCATAGAATCCATTACTTCATACTCAATCTTCAAGCAACAATTAATGAACAATGCAGTATTACAGAATAGTCTTACTAATGGAAATTTAACTTCCCTATGGTGTTAGAAGATTTCAGAACATTACATAATTGTTTAAAGTCAAATTGAATTTTAATTCATACATTATTTATACTATTGGGCCGTCTGGCTTTAAATAGATACATATATAACATTTTATATATAAAATTATATATGAATGCATATATAAAATCTTCCATTTCCTGCATGAGGTGATAATTTTCATTCTCAGATTCATATATTTGTTGCCTCATGACAAAGTATTTTTCAAGCACCCTCACTATGTTGAGTGTTATGTATAATTTGCAGTGGACTCAGCCTTTTCAAAGCTGGTGATTCTGAATGACTCTTATTTGAGGAATCTTCATTTTTTTTTTTTAAGTCCGGTTTTTGGGGAACTGGTCAAAGAAAAGAAGCTGGGTGCATTCTTTTTGTGGAAAAAATCCTGGGAAGGTTTTAAAACTAAAGAATGGCATGCCCTGAGGCTCTAGCATGCAGACCAGGCAGGGGGCTACTGTTACAACTGACTAGCTAACCCAGTGTTTTCACATTGTTTGGACAGAGGAGATTAGTCTCGACCACTACACTGTTTTCAATGTTTGGGGCTTTTAGGACACTTTCCTTTTTTTTTTTTTTTAAAGATTTTTTATTTCTTTATGTTACAGAGAGAAAGAGAGATCACAGGTAGGCAGAGAGGCAGGCAGAGAGAGAAGGGGAAGCAGGCTCCCTGCTGTGCAGAGAGCCAGATGTGGGGCTCGATCCCAGGACCCTGAGATCATGACCCGAGCCGAAGGCAGAGGCTTAACCCAGGTGCCCCAGGACACTTTCCTTTTTAAGGGAAAAAAATGAGGGATAGTAGACACCAAGAACCCCAGAGATTTCATCAGTTCTCAGAACTGATGATTTTGTGTAGGCAGATGAAGTCAAGGTGAATTTCAAGAAAGAATATCTTGAGGCATGCTGCCCTTTGAGTGCACTGAACAGATTTTAAGAAATATGGGTCTCATCATTTACAAAAAGTTGTGCTCAAAAGGTCTAAGAAAAAAAGTTTGATCAACTATCTCCTATGAGTTTTAGTATTTTTCATGTTAAGTAGATTTTTAGAAACCTTTGAAGATGGTAATTTTATTGAAGTTTAATTGGCTTTGAATTGAATCTCAATTTAGGAAAACTTTCATAGTATCTTTAGGTCACTATGCCAGAACTTTCTAGAAGAAGAAATGAACGCATTTTGTTCCAACAAAGCCCTGAATATTTCTGCAACATGTGACCAAGTGCTTGTGGGGTAATTTACTCATTCATTTTATTCACTCTAAAGACATTTTGCCTTTTATTCATTCTAAAGACATTAATGAATTGCTACTATTTACCAGCCATTGTGTGAGAAAGGGAATATGATGGGGTTCTGTTAGGAAGTTCACAGTGGAGATAAGAAAATAAACAATTATCATAGAATTGGATAGGCGGTGGGATAGATTTGTGTACAATAAGTGGGGGCTCTAATAGTCTGAAAGGTCAGGTGGGTCAAGACAAGTTACTATGAATAAGTGAGTTTCAGTTTCCATGAGTAAGTCAGGGAAGGATATTCCTGGTAGGATGGATAGGAATGCCAAGTCTCAAGCAGGGGACAAGTTTGTAGGGCACACAAAACTTGTGATCACAATATAAGAGATATATGAAAGAGTGGCAGAAAACATAGCCAGAGAGAGAGAAATGGAGAGAAGATCAGGAAGGCACTTGTATGTAATGCTACTGAGTTTGAACTTTATCATGAAGAAGTCATTGAAGTCAAAGAATAGTTGCTGAACGGCTGAGTGAATGAGTATATAAGTGAAATAAGAACACTTCTAATGCATTTCCAAATTGAAATTGAAATCTTTGGCAGTTTTAATGCTCTTATTACTTCTGTGACATGTTTTATATATATATAGGTATATATATATATATATTTTATCACAAGACAGGTAGATATCTCTAGGTATGTCATCATAGAAAGGTATATATCTGTCTGTAAAAATACACATGTACACACTTACATGTGTGTGCCTGTGCATATATATTAAAAATTACCTTCCTGGGGCACCTGGGTGGCTCAGTGGGTTAAAGCCTCTGCCTTCAGCTCAGGTCATGATCTCAGGGTCCTGGGATTGAGCCCCGCACCGGGCTCTCTGCTTCCTCCTCCTCTCTCTCTGCCTGTCTCTCTGCCTACTTGTGATCTTTGTCTGTCAAATAAATAAATAAAGTCTTTAAAAAAAAATTACCTTCCCATGAAGGGAAGGGCATGGTTATCATGTTTTCCAGAGCCCGGTACACAGTGGAAGCTCAATTAATTCTTACTGATCGAATATCTGAATAAACAGATTTTAAGCAGCAGAGTGATATGGATGAGGAAGTGATCTCTGGGACAATGGAATGGAAAGCAATGTGAAAGAAGGAACACCTAGAGATGATTGATGCATTAATGTCCTTAGAGATTTGTACTAGAAATGATGAAAAGTTAAATTAAGAGTCGAAGACTGAAGAGGGCGCTTCGGTGGCTCATTTGGTTAAGTGTCTGATTTCAGCTCATCTTCAGATTGAGCCCAGTGTCTGGCTCTGTGCTCAGTGGGGAGTCTGCTTCTCCCTCTTTCTTCTTCTGCTCATGGCCTCTCTGTATCTCTCTCTAGTAAATAAATAAAATCTTAAAAAAGAGAGAGACTCGAGGACTGAAAGGCTGAAGGAACGTTAGAACATTACTCTTGAGGGCGCCTATGTGGCTCAGTCATTAAGTGTCTGCCTTTAGCTCTGGGCAGGGTCCCAGGGTCCGGGGATCGAGCCACACACAGGACTCCTTGCTCACCGGGAAGCCTGCTTCTCCCTCTCCTACTCCCCCTACTTGTCTTTCCTCTCTCGCTATGTTTCTCTGTCAAACAAATAAAAATCTTAAAAAAATAAATAAATAAAAAGACATTACTCTTGGAACTTGGTTGACAATAAGATGACTGTGCTTACAGAGGGATAGGAAAGCTGGATAACTACCAGGCTACTTACTTGGGCTAATGAACAGACGGCAGATCATCCCTCAGAGAGAGAATTTAGGAGAAGCAGATTTGGGATGTGAAAGTAAAATTTTATTTTAGACATGTTGCTGTTGAACTTGTGGTGAGACATCCAGGGGATGTTAAGAAAGCAGCTCAATACATACCGGTGGCGAATCTAAAGTCCAGTGGTAGATAAAGCTAAGAGGGTAAATCATTCTCAGAAAGAGTAATTTAAAAAAGAGAAGGATTGTACACAAAACCTGAGACTGCACGGAAGAGAACAAAGAAGAAACAGAAGAAGCACTCTGAGTTTTGGGAAGACAGCTGGGAAAGTGTAGGATCACCAGAGCAAAAGGAGAAAGTAGATCAATTTTCACTACCAGTGACAAATTTTAAAAATCTATGTAAAGACAGGAAGAAGAATGAAGCAAATAATTAAATACTTAATTGGGACCTTGCCCTCTTTGACTACAAGGGCTCTAGATTAGAGAATGTGTCTAATCAAAGTAGAAAAGTTGCCCAACTTGGATGTTTTCTTATCTTTAATTCAAGAATTCTCTTCAGTCCATGTCCTTCTAATACACACAAAGAGTGTAGTGATAAAATTCATTAACTGTGCATAAAAGAGAGACAACAGCACCCCAGTCTTAGGGGCCAAAAGGTCCAATTTTTGTCCCTGGACACCCTACCCCACCACACACACACACACACACACACACACTTCCCTCTCAAGAATAAGTTGTTTCCCTTGCTTTAAAGTCATTTATCAAAGTAATGATACTAGTATTCCTAGAGTGCTTGTCAGATTAAAGGCTCTGAAAACATCATGTCCTTATGTGTCTTAGTCCTAAAAATGTTTTTTTCTGAATATAGCAAGTTTCCGCCCATTTTCCATAAAAGGAAATCCAGGCACAGTTACTTAACTGGCAAGTGAAGATGGTGGGATTTGAATGCAAGTAGTTAAACTTTAAAGCCATACCCCTAACCATACAGGTTGAGTATACAGTACTCAGGTTGAGAAAGTTACAGATATTTAAAGGCCATATCTGTAACTTTCTCAACATTAGCAAAATAATAATTAGATACCCTTTCAATCAGAACTAGTCACTGAAATTTGTAAAAGGTGGACCTATTTATTGCAATAGTCATCTATATATAATTGTACTCTTTTGTGCCCTGGAAGATTTATGTGGAAAGTACATTAACTAGAGCTGTATTTCTTTTCTATAGCCAGAAGAATAAACAAAATGTTCCAACTGCCCATTACAGGGTAGTACAGAATTCATCACGCTTTGTTATTTAGTGTCTATTTACATTATTTAAATTGTGGTTTTCTAAGCATGCTTTTATGTAAAAATATCTTAAAAATTTTATGTTTGTATAATAAATTAGATTCTCTGGTTATTATTATTGCCTAACTGTTTATAATTCAAAGTCAGTGTCTGATTTATTTTTGAAGATTGGTAAAGTTCCGACAGACAGGAAGATGAAAATCAAATCCAGAAGCTAAATGAATGTATTAGTACTTGTATTAACCTAAAATCTTTATCAGCATAGAGTTATAGGCTATATAAGCAGGTGGAAAATGATTTTAGAACTAAGAAGATGATTAAAGCTACTTAATTCCAAAAGAAGTTAAAATATCTAGAGAGTAATTTCATAGAAGTAACTGTAAGCAGATAGGTAATGTACATAAACACAAGAGGTTTAGGATTTTCCCATTTCATGGACAAATTAAGACATTTTCAATGGATCTAAACAGATGAGTAAGAAAAGAGCGTGATTTAATAGGAAGAACCACCAATATGAATTGGTAAATATTTAATCATGAATAATGTATAGATCACAGGTGATGAATAATGAACTGATGATTCTGGACATGAATAGAAATAGGAGAGGAATTTGTTCATGCCAAGTAATATAAGAGGTGGTATTTGCTCTTTTATAATTCCAGGTAGTATCACTTGCTTTCACATCCTGCTAATAGATACCAAACCCCACATAGCTGCTTTCTGCTGTCCGTGAGGTAAGAATCTGAAGATGAAGTGATGTGGAACCTGCTGCTGTCATTTCTTTTGAGTTTGACATTGTAACACAGTATATTAGGGGCAAGGTTCTCCATGATCCGCATCTTCAATGATGGTGTTTCAAATTGTCAGCATATTTAAATGGAGAAGGACTATAGTATCACTATCTGAATTTCTCTGCAAGCGTTTAGTGACTTAGCCTCTGATTTAACTCAGTAAGTTTTTGTGTAGGTGGCTGATTCTGGTGTGGTGATCTTTTCTTTAGACACAGTATTCTGCTCTCTACTTTTTCCTGTGCATTTCTTTTTATGGGGTAGGTAACTCTACTCCTGAGCCATAGTTCTCTGTCTACCCTCTCCCCTCTGCTCAAACTTCTCCCTCCTTCAGACATTTCAGTTTCTTCTGGAGGTAGAGACAGCAGGTGGTAGTGTTGGAGAAGGTCTGTTCATATTCAGAATGGGATGAATTTTGGAGCTCTTTTTTCCTCTGTCTGAATATTCTGGAACTGCTTTCCATAGTTATGAAGGAATCTTGCTTCCTGGCCACCCCCCTCACTGACGTTTCCCCCACCATCCGTCTGTGAGCATTGCTTTGTTTCTGTGATCACTGAACTGAAACCAGTCGAGTGTCAGCACTTATCCCATATGTTCATTAGCAGTGAATCTGTAATTAATTTCTTATGGTTTGAAGTTAATGAGACTGTGTGTGTGTGGTTGTGTGTGTGTGTGTGTGTGCGGGTGCACACAGGAGCGCTGTGTTTATGGATTTTTAAATGATTGTTTATTTTTCTTAGGTTTGCCTGCATTCATAATGAAGGGACCTTGTTTTATTTGGCCATTTACCAATATACTTTTTGCATAAATCTACTATGAACATAATACATGTGAAAAAAGAATCTCACTTTTGAGCCTCCTTGTTGATTTTTGAGGCAAGAATATTTTACTGGCACAACAGTGAGACATATTAAACTATTTCACAGGAAGATTTAGACCTGTTTTCACATGTTCCTCTCCAGAAAACTATAGCAAAAATAGTCTATGAAAGCTTAAAGATGAGACATATAATAGTATCAGGTATTATTTAGAAAATGTTGTTGTTCTTAATCATAGCTGATAGGTGGTCAAATGAGGAATTAAAAAATTCAAAGCATTATGCCAGCAAAAGCTCATCTCATTTGTATATATATATATATACTCTATTCTATATGAAGCATATCAGTATTCTGTCATTTTTACAATAATCATGCATTATATATGTAATAAAAAAACCAAGAGATATTCTCAATATAAACAAAAGCACACATCATGTTATAGTTTCAGAACATATTAATATATAGTATTCCTCCACCTATTTTCAACCATGTAGACACCTACAGAAATATGAATTCACTGGTTTAACAAATATTTGTTGAAAGCATACTATCTGCAAAGCAATATGAGAGATTCAAAGACAAACAAATATGTCTCAAGAGGGCTGATCAACAGGCTGGGGAATGTTAACACTGTCAGGGAAGGTATGCACCTTCTCCAGCACTATTTGATTTTTTAGAATATTTATGTTTAATATCCTCGTGGCAAAAAAATGTAATATGTGTTCAATTTGTTTGTCATAAAAAGATTTAAACTATAGACACTAGAATCCTGGTATTTAGGAAATTAGTAAATAACTATGAAATCTTTAACTGAAATAGTTGTATTTTGATGACTCAAAACAGGCCACGGATCTATTTAATCTTTTCTTGTGATTAAGAGCATGGGATTAGGAGTGAGAAAGCCATGAGTTTGAATGCTGGATCTCTGTTGACTGGCTGTAGAAACAGAAAGAAGACATAATCTTCCTACTCTTCAGTTTTAACAACTTTTATTAGTTCCAACTGCATACACTTACGGTGAAGATTAAAGGAAAAAAATTCTAAAGAACTTATCACAATGTTTGACCAAAACAAAACAAAACAAAACCCTACAAGGATAGTTAATAAATGAACCTAGTATCACCAGTATTTGTTATTACTGGTTTAGAGGCAAGTGTCTCCTAAGTCATAATAATTATAATTTCCACTTTGTGGTCCTGAAATTAGAAGATGCCATTCTCACAGGATGCTGTTCAAAGAAAATTTGGGAGAGAAGTACAATTTTGCTGACGAAAGGAGAATTAGGGAGGTGACTCCTCTTAGTGCTTCTCACTATGCCAGTCCTTTCCCTTAAAAAAGGTAGATTCAGCTGCTTGTAGTTTATTTATTCCATACCGAGGGCCTCGTCCTTTGGGTTCTGAGTTGTGCAGAATGTAAGTCATTCTGATCCTGGAGAAGCTTCTTTGACTTGGGCTATTCCAGTTTGGTGTAGTAAGCAGAAAGTAATGCAGAATGACAAGGAAATAATTATCACTGTGTGAAGACCCCAGATCACAGATCACAGAAGGTCTGTGGGGGCTTGGAACTCTGTAAGTTAATGAAGTTCCTGGCTGCTAGTTGATGCCAAGACCCTGGAAAGACCTGAAGTTGTTGCTTTACTATTCCTGAAGAAGAGGATAGAATATTTATCAGGTTTTGATGCTTCTAAAAAGCAGTAAGTCAGAGTTATCTTGGCTAAAGGTGTTTGGTAGGAACATTTGTTTCCTATTCTTAGATACACAAGAAGACAAAATCTCCTAGCTTCCCTTGTTAGGAATTTTGTACCATGTAATTGAACCTAGGTCTGCAGGATGTGGGCAGATGTGATATAAGCCACTTCTAGGTCTGGCCGAAGAAGTATCTTACATGATACTCTCGTCTTCTTTCTTTGCTTGCCTTGGCATCCTTGGGGAGTAAGTATTCTAAATCATGCAGCTACAGGATGGAAGAGAGATTCCTGACCTATAGGACTTTATGTAAGGGAGAAATAAATCTTTATTGTATTACACCACTGAAATGTCAGAGCTTATACCTGTTCATTCAACAAAGCCTAGACTATCTTGACTTAAACAGGGTGAGTGTTAACTCTCCACGAATCATGGAGAATTGTTGTAAACATTACTTGCAGAATAATATTTTTGGAATCATAAATCAGATCTTACTTTTTCCATGCTTATAACCCTCCAGTGGTTTCCTACCTTTAGAATAAAAACTGATCTCTTACATAGTCTAAAAGGCATGGCAAAACCTGATCCCTGTATCCCTGCCGGGTCTCATGACCTGCATGCATTTCCCTTTCACTACATTCCACATAAACTTACCTCTTTGAAATTTGTTGAATATGCCATGGATGTGTCATAAGTTATGGTCTTTGTATGACCATGACTTCACACTAAAATATCTTTGCCTGGAAATTCACATGACTGGATACTTTTTATCCTTCAAAGCTCTGCTCAAATGTCATCTCCCCAGTGATATTGCTGCCAGTGAATCTCTCTCCCTTCATCTTACGTTTATTTTCCTCTGAATATCTGAGTATGAGAGTATCCAAATATTCACTCAATTATTGTCTGTACCCCATACCTCCACACTAGAATATAAGCCACATAAGGTCAGGCACTTCATTTGTTGTATCTTTGTGTCTAAAACAGTGCCTGAAACATAGCCTATATTCATTAGTAAGTTTTTGCTTAATTAACGAAAGAGACAAAGGGGTTTTTTGTTTGTTTGCTTGCTTTTTGTTTTTTAATCTTGGGATGCCTGGTGGCTCAGTTGGTTAAACATCAGACCCTTTCTGCTCAGATCATGCTCAGGTCAGGGGTTGTGAGAGTAAGCCCCATGTTAGGTTCCACCCTTAATGTGGATTCTGCTTGGGATTCTCTGCCTCTTGTCCCACTGACCCTCCTCCTGCTCATCCTCTCTCTCTCTCTCTCAAATAAATAAGTAAATGAAATCATAACTAAAAATCTTAAGTCCTGTGGTAATATACATTTGATTCCATAGGTCTGTGTAGCACAAAGGGCAATATTACAAAGAATTATATTAGAATATACTTGTATTGAATTGAAAACTATTGCCTAAAATTTTATGTGTATCCAGAACCTAAGAATGTGACCATATTTGGAAATAAGATCTTTGTAGGTATAATCAAGTTAACATGAGGTCATCATGGATTATAGTGGGTCGTCAATCCAGTATGACTGATAACCTTATAAAAAGAAGAATTTGGACACAGACAGACACAGATGGGGAGAACACTATGTTAAGAGGGAGGTGGACCTTGAGTTATGCTTCCACAAGCCAAGAAACACCAAGGATTGTCCCCAGCCACTACACACTAGGGAGAAGTATGGAAAGATCATCCCCTGGAGCCTTCTGAGAGATCATGGTCCTACTCACACATAAGTTTCAAACTTTTAGCTTTAGAATCATGAAAATAAATTTCTGTTGTTTTAAGTCATCAAGTCTATGAAACTTTTACAGCAGCCACAGGAAACTAATACAATGCTAAAAAAAATTCAGAACACATAATTTAAAGCAGTGGTACTAATAAAAAGAAATTAAAATCATTATAATGAGCATTGAATGATGTATGAAATTGTTGAATCATTATATTGTACACCTGAAACGTATGTAATACTGCATGACAACTGTATTAGGATTAACTTAAAAAAATAAAAAAAGGAAAAAATAAATTAGGGTCATAGAAAAGAAAGGAAGAAATGAAAATAAATTTAGCTCACAAGGATTTTATAAGACAAAGTAAAATACACAAATAAAGCAGAAGGGATATCTATTTTAAAAATTGTGTGGCTAGAACTGCATAGCAATTGGCAAAAAATAAAATATGACCCAAATGAGGTTATACTTAATTTATACAATCATTTTGGAATTTAAGTTTGGAATTCCAAATTCAGTTTGGAATTAATCTCCTTTAATTTAAGTAACAATAAGTTGAACCTTATTCTAATCTCTTGTCCAAGTATTTCTGAGTAATTTTAGGGCTAGTTTATGTATATTCTTTTTTTTTTTTTTACTTTTTTTTTTCCATTTTATTTATTTTTTCAGCGTAACTATTCATTCTTTTTGCACAACACCCAGTGCTCCATGCAAAACGTGCCCTCCCCATTACCCACCACCTGTTCCCCCAACCTCCCACCCCTGACCCTTCAAAACCCTCAGGTTGTTTTTCAGAGTCCATAGTCTCTTATGTATATTCTAGGAGTCAAATAGTCTACCACTCCAGCGTTCTTTGACCAACTTCACTTCTAAAACCAAACTTGGGCGTTTTTTTTTTTTTTTAAGATTTTATTTATTTGACAGACAGAGATCACAAATAGGCAGAGAAGCAGGCAGAGAGAGAGGAGGAAGCAGGCTCCCTGCTGAGCAGCGAGCCCAATGCGATGCAGGGCTCAATCCCAGGACCCTGGGATCCTGACCTGAGCCAAAGGCAGAGACTTTAACCCACTGGGCCACCAAGGCACCCCAGTGTTTTATATTTCTATCTGTAAATTTCTACTTATATATCTCTATCAATAACTATCTGTATGTATCTGAGTGCTGTGCCTGTATAATATTCCATCAAAAGTGTCTACCATAACTTAATCACTTTTATTCTTTAGAAACCTTGAATTTTTCTAAGTGTAACTATTATAATTGTATAATGATATAAATGATATAAAATGATATAAAATTTCATTGTAGTGAATTTATATGTAAATCTCTATATAGGTTTTTCATACTTTAAAAAATGATTTCCTAGAACACTAATGGATATGTCCACGGCATAAACATTTTTAAGGGTATTATAAACATTGTTAGGTCCACAAATTTGCACTAACTTAAATAACTGCCTTCAGCAAATGAGAGTATCTCTTTCACCGTGTACTTTCCAATAACAGATATTAATATTTTGCTTTTAATCTTTGTTAGTTTCATAGCTCAAAATATATAATTTTAATTTTAATTTCTTTATTATTAGTGAGATCAAACATATTAAATTTTTTTCTGATAACTAAATTCTCATTATAAATCAGTAACAGGAGAAATTATAATATGAAGTATACTAGGAAAAAAGAAAGAAAATGATTTAATTTGATATAACGCTTATTCCAACTTTACCACATAAAAACAAAATAGGAAACCTATATGAACTGTAATCTAGAACTTTGTTGCATTTGGCACAAAATTTACACATGAAAATATTAAACTCTTTTTTTTTAAGATTTTACTTATTTATTTGACAGAGAGAGAGCACAAGTAAGCAGAACAGCAGGCAGAGGGAGAGAGAGAAGCAGGCTCCCTGCTGAGCAGGAAGCCCGATGCACGGTTCAATTCCAGGACCATGGAATCATGACCTGAGCTGAAGGCAGACGCTTAACCCACTGAGCCACCCAGGCACCCCAATATTAAACTCTTTATCATCAAATATATACAAATTCATGTAACAACAAGTTACCATTTATGTTAAAAACAAATCATACATTGTTAAGTGTACATTGTTGAGGTATTTTGAGTTGCTGTGTTAGGGACAGTGTCTAACAGAGGAGGAAGGGTTTGGGTGGTAAATTAATAAAGTATGGTGATGAAAAATGGCTGGTTCCAAGAACAAATGAATTATTCAGCAGTTAGAGATTTTTACAGCCATGGGAGGAAAAAGATTATATATGTCAAGTTAAGATAGAGTCTGATTTAACCATGTAGTATGTGTACTAAATGTCCAGCTTTAGTAGGGATAGGGTTTAAGAATAAGTGTACTGTGGAGGAAACGTCAGGTTAAGATATCTTCCTAAGCATAGCAGACCAAATGGCTAACCATCATCACTGGCCACTGATGATTTCAGTTTTGTGATGATGTTAAAGACATCCATGCCCCCATACCCTTGTTTGTCTAAAAATAAGAGACCTATTTGCAAGTTTGTCACAAAGGAGATAGTGATGGAACTGACAGAAGTTAATGGAAATAGATAATAGAATATAATTCACCATCCATAAAGGTAGAAAAACTTAACTGCATTGAAGTTAGCACTACAATGCAAGGGACATAAATCATATCATTGATATTGATAACATGATCAATATCCATGTAAGTCTACATGTTAATGACACTTCTTGATTAAGTCCTTCGAGATGCATCCTGGACTTTTAACTTAAATGTACTCCTAGATCCTTTTACCCATGCTGGAAAATGTGTCTGTGGGCCTGTCTTTCCATGAGATGTAAGCAACTGGTAGCACTGTAGGAATGTTTCTAGGACTTACTATGAAATGACTAACTGTAGTTAGGTTTCCCAAGTAGGTTATCCCTAGCAGTCCTAGGTTTCAGGCTTTCTGAGGGACTAATCCTATAGTTCTAAAATACAATTCTGCACTGTAAATGGGTTATTTTAGTTTAAAAAAAAAACAGTCAGAATAAAAATCTCCTCTCCTCCTTTAGTATACTCTTAAATATTTCCAGAAGTAGACATGAGTTGGATGTGACCTA
Organism: Meles meles; assembly: GCF_922984935.1. Lineage (NCBI taxonomy): Eukaryota > Metazoa > Chordata > Mammalia > Carnivora > Mustelidae > Meles > Meles meles. Next base: position 145,757,079 of record NC_060067.1, read on the forward strand.
AAATTAAATATAATGGTTGTCAATCAATGACTGAAGTTTGTTATCTCCTTATAATTAGAGTTGATAAAATTCGATAGGATTAAATTTCCCTGAAATTAACTGTGCTATGTGATGATGACAGCATATCTTAAAAACACATATGGTCAATTTTTACAGAGTTTCCATTAATAGTAATTAAGATGGTCAAAAATAGGTTTTGTGACATGGTTATATCCATACTCAAGAGATCAATTTACCATTAGAGTGAATCCTGCAATTCAAGAGAGTCACCAACAGATAGCAGTATGCTCCATTCAGACCTAAAAAGTGTTTCTAAATCAAGATATTTTTTACCAGATTTCTAGGTTTGGCTTAGTCAGTAAAGTGCAATCTCTTAAAGTTAATGCGTTAAACTTACACTGTTTAACATTTAGCCAGTGTTTCTTAGTTATTCAAACAATTTGCAGTTACCACATGATAGAATCACCTTTGAAACTGGCTCACTGACAAAAAATATTTAAATAGTCCATGAGCTTTGATTCCTAGAAAGCAGTTTAACTTCCCAAATTGTCGTTCAATTCAGGCAATTATCAGTAATATATAAAATGTATTTCAGGGATGTCTGGGTGGCTCTGTTGGTTAACCGTCTGCCTTTGACTCAGGTTGTGATCCCAAGGTCTGAGACTGAGCCCAGCATGGGGTTCCCTGCTCAGTGGGGAGCCTGCTTCTCCCTCTGCCTGCAGCTCCTCCTGCTTATGCTGGCTCTGTCTCTCTTTCAAATAAATAAATAAAATCTTTATTTAAAATGTATTTCATTTTATTTTTTTTAAAAGCCAACAGCATGGCTTCTTTAAATCTCTCTTCTGCCTTCTGCTTCCATCATGTTTTTCTCTGACCTATAAAATGTATTTTAGTATGAAATAAAAAATATTGAAAATACTTAACATATATGCTGAAGTTTTAAATTATAAAGACTGTGTATAGCAAATCAGATCTAGTAAAGTCTACAAGTTAGTATATTTCTTCTCCTGAAGGGAAAACTAGAGAGTGGAGACAATAAGAGTATATGCAAAAATTAGATGTTTATAACAGCATAATCCATGATAGCTAAATTATGGAAATTATTGAAAAAGCTCATGTGTCCATTCATTGATGAATAAATAAAGAATATGCATACAAGGAATATTATTCATCCACAAAAAGAATGAAATCTTGCCATTTGCAATGACATGAATGGAGCTAGAGAGTAATATGCTAAGTAAGGGAATAAATCAGTCAGAGAAAGACAAATACCATATGATTTCACTTATATGTGGAATTTAAGAAACACAACAAATGAGCAAAGGGAAAAAAAAAGAAGAGAGTGAGGCAAACCCAGAAACAGACTCTTAACTGCAGAGTACACACCAGTGGCTATCAGAGGGCTGGTGGTGAGGGATGGGTTAAAAAGTTGTTGGTATTAAGGAGTGCACTTGTAAAGAACACAGGTTCATATATGTATGGATATATTGAGTCACTATATTGTACAACTGAAACTAATATTATGCTGTATATTAACTAAGTAGAATTTAAATAAAAACTTAAAAAGTGTATATACAAAAGTTAGTGTATCAAATTGGAGAGATACTGTTGATTCATAAAAGAGGTCATGCATTATAAAACTGATAAAATTTTCTTGAACAAGAGGGTATGAAGCCTGTATGTAGACAGAATAGGAACAATGAATATATACTTTCCCCACAGTTTAAGACATTTAAAAAAAAAGATTTTATTTATTCATTTGACACACACAGAGAAATCACAAGTAGGCAGAGAGGCAGGCAGAGTGTGGGGGAAGCAGGCTCCCCGCTGAGCAGAGAGCCCATTCCAGGACCCTGAGATCATGACCTGAGCTGAAGACAGAGGCTTAACCCACTGAGCCACCCAGGCACCCTGTTTAAGATATTTTAAAATATAATAGAAAACAGGAAAACTGGTTCATAAGGTGAGCAATTATGGTATAAGGGGATGAGATATTTGAATGAGAGAAGAAAATTAGCTTGAATAGCTAAGATTGAAGGTAATTAAGAATAGTAACTGGTCAGGACTAACTAATAGATTGCTACAGTGCCAAATATTAGGACGGAGTTTGTTCACTTTATACATCAATGACCCAGAAAAGGGCATGTGCATTTGGAAGATAAAATCTGCTGACAAAGGGATTTTGTGGTGTTGAAGGGGCAGTCACAAAAGAGTGCTTAGACTGACTTGGACAGGCTACAAGTGTGGAGTGGTAAGTGGCTTACTCAATTCAATTCTGTAGACAAAATTCTGGGATCTTAGAACCGTAATAACAGGAGAATATATACTTCTAAAACCTCCAGAGGATTGAGCTCTGAAAGAAATAAATTGAGCCAAATCTTTCAATGTATGTTTAGAAGTAAAAAAGAGCAAATATAAAAGCAGGCATTCAGTATATAGAAATTATATAAAGTATGATAGGAAAATTCTACTTCTGCCATCGGATTCATGTGTCCTAATTTCTCATTCCTCCCCCTATTTTTTTTCATTTGACCTCTAATATGCAATCAATTCATAGCATTGATTACCACTTTTTTTTTTTTCTTAGATATCCTGGAATATTAGTATGGAGAGTGAACATCTTAGCTCTCCTAGCTGTGCCTGAATATGGGAGAGAGCTAATGAAAAAGACAGAATCCTCCACCAAGGTAGCCCAGTTGTATTTTTTCCTGATTACTTTTCAGTTTTCACAAGTATCTTTGTTAACAAGGTAGACAAAAAAAGTTGAGAGTAGTTGAGTAACAGAGCAATGTTTTCCAGCCGGCACTCATTTTACTTAAACTCGCAGAAGCCAAGCAGATCCTGAGTTTCCCATGCCAGTGGGAAGGGATAAACCTAATAGATAGCCTTAAACCCTTCGTGTTTGGAATGTGATTGTAGATTGACCTGTGCTCCTCAAACTTGAGGAACAGCATAGAAATAGGACACTAAGGTGCCTGAATGGCTCAGTGGATTAAAGCCTCTGCCTTCAGCTCAGGTCATGATCCCTGGGATCGGGTCCCGCATCGGGCTTTCTGCTTAGCAGGGAGCCTGCTTCCTCCTCCTCTCTCTCTCTCTCTGCCTGCCTCTCTGCCTACTTGTGATCTCTGTCTGTCAAATAAATAAATAAAATCTTAAAAAAAAAGAAATAAGACACTACATTTTTTTTTTTAAAGATTTTATTTACTTATTTGACAGAGAGAGAGAGATCACAAGTAGGCAGAGAGGCAGGCGGAAGCAGGCTCCCCGCTGAGCAGCGAGCCCGACTCGGGGCTCGATCCCAGGACCGTGGGATCACTACCCGAGCCGAAGGCAGCAGCCCAATCCACGGAGCTACCCAGGCGCCCCGACACTACATTTTATATATAAATATATACACACACACACATATATATAAATTTAATAAATTATAAATTATATATGTATTATAATCACTACCTACTGAGGAATTCTTTACTTTTTTTGTATTATACAAATTTGTGAAATTTGTGAGAATTTTTAAAGAACTTTCTCCTTTCTCTTGGTGACTTTTATAGTTTAGTTTGATATTATACTATTCTGGAAGAAACTAGCTGTCTAGTTAAGAGTACAGACTCTATAATTACATAACATGGATCAAATCCTGGCCCTGCCATTTATTAGCATTGTGAGTTTAGGCAAATTTCTTGATCTTTCTGTGCCTCAGTTTCCTCATCTGTCAAATGGAATAAAAAAAGAGTACCAACCTGCTTACAGAATTGCCTGGAACATTTATATACTCTCAGTAAATATTAGGTCAGAGTGAAATAATTGCAAACCTGATTATCTTATTTCCTCCCACATTACTCTTATTTCACTTCATTTATAATCTTTCTTTCCTTCGGGGAAATGGAAAGCTAATTTAAGATTATAATGGAAATTAAGATAGACTTGTTTTCCACACTGAGTTAAATTAAGCTCACAAAAAATTATTGATAATGTACAATGGGCAAAATACCAGCCTTGTGCTGAGAGACACAAAATGGATGAGACATGCATATGTACTGCTGACCCCTGTGAGATCATAGTATAGGAGTAGAGAAACACCTTTAAAACTGCACTGTGTGGTGCTCTAAATATAGAACTGTTTATCCCTTTGCTGTACTCCAGAGTACCAGTATCTCTTGGAAGGTAGCTTTTATGTGTGTCTGGTGCCCCAATTCTTGCCACTGCCATAATTGATTGATCACCTGCCTCAGAAGGCCAGGAGAACTTGTATTCCTAGTCACATGAGAATTTAATAGTCATTGCCCTGTCTGGCACCCTGAGTTTTGCAATTGCTCTAAGAAGACATCTCTAGGTCACCTGGCTCTGGTGGCTGGTAGGGCTTACATTTGTGAGTTCAATAGGACTGTAACCAACAAAGAGAGTTACCACCCTAGGCAATAAACCCAATAGTCCAGTGTTTCTGTGAATTAGCCTATTAGCTAGTCATGACTGTGGCCTCAAGGGCAAACTCCTAATTAAACACACACCTTGGAACTGACTATAATCTTTTCCAGAGACCATGGAGGGAAGGCATTATCTTTGCACTCACCCTCAGCCATACTCAAAAACATCAGTGTCTCCTGAAGGGAAACTTTACACACATCTGGTGCCTTGGTTTTTATGTTGGGCTCCCCAGTTTTTGTAGCTGCTGCCCAGGAAATATCTCTTGATTGCCAGCTCTGGTGGCCAGGGAGGGGGTTACATTCCTGGGTCCCACAGAACTGTGGCAATTGGAGAGAGAGTTCTTGGCAAGCTGTCAATTCCAAGGCATAGCACTGAGGACTGAAGCATGATCCGCAGTTGTTCTGTGAAGGAGGCCTCTTTGCTTGTCAGGGGATTTGGCCCAAGTGGCAAATTTCAGGTTTGGCACACATCTACTGCCGCTGGAGCTGCTCTTAAGGCATGTAGGCTGTGGATGCCATCTTAATGCTCTCTCTCTGCCTTACTCCAGTGTGCTGGTATCACCCAAAGAAGAGCTTATACACTCATGTGGAGCTCTGATTTCTGTGACTGCCACCCAGGGACAACTCCAGATCACCTAGTTCTGGTGGCTAGTGGGGCTTATGTTTGTGGTCTCACAGGATAGTATATATTTGCATCCATTTAAAAGCTGATATGTGAGGCTCTGGTTACCAGTCAACCTGAATCTAGGTGGTCAGATCCTCCCCTTTGGCACATTAATGGGTCTTGACACATCCTCAACTACAGGGAGCTATTAATAACATAATGACCTGCTTGGACAAGCAAAAGCTTTAAGAGAAAAACCAAGAACTGAAGAAGGAATTAACCACAAGTTTCACCTCCCTTATAAGACAATGCCTTTAAGACAGGGAGAATGGCTACTGTATAGAAACCAACCAGCTATTGTATAGAAACCAACACAAAAAGCTAAGCAAAATAAAGGAACAGAAGAATATGTTTCAAACAAAAGAACAAAATAAAACCTCAGGAAAAATCCTTAATGAGATTGAGATAAGTAATCTATTAGACAAAATGTTCAAAGTAATAGTCATAAAAATGCTCATGAAACTGGGGAGAAAAACAGTAGAACAAAGTGAAAACTTCAAAAAAGACATGGAAAATATAAGAAATTACCTAATACAAGTCAGAGAGCTGAAGAATACGATAACTGAACTGAAAAATACACTAGAGGGATTCAACAGCAGACTAGATAAAGCAGAAGAAAGACTCAGTTAACTCAAAGACAAGGCAGTGGAACACATCCAATCAGAGCAACAAGAAGAAAAAAGAATGAAAAAAGTAACGATATTTAAGGGACATGTGGGACAACATCAAACAGACCAACACTTGCTAGATAGGGCTCTCAGAAGAAGAGAGAGAAGAAGGGGCAGAAATCCCATTTGAAGAAATAATGGCTAAGACAGGTATGCAAATCCAGGAAGCCCAGAGTTCCAAATAAGAGGAACCCAAAAAGACTTATACCAGGACACACTATAATGAAAAGTTCAAAGGTTAGAGATAAGGAGAGACTATTAAAAGCAACGAGAGCAAAACAATTTGTTATGTATAAGGAAACCTCCATAAGACTATCAACATTTTTTTCCTCAGAGACTTTACAGGACAGAAAAGAGTGGCATGATATATTGAAAATGCTGAAAAAATAAAAACATCCAATCAAGAATACTCTACCCAGCAAAGTTATCATTCAGACGTGAAGGAGAGTTTTCCAGATAAGCAAAAGCTAAAGGAGTTCAGCTCCACCAAAGTGACATTATGAAAAATTATAAAGGTATTTCTTTAAGCTGAAAAGAAAAGGCACCATTTAGTAACAAGAAAATATACAAAAGTAAAAATATATATTAAAGACAGTAGATTAATAATTTATTAAGCTATAATAAAAGGTAAAAGACAAAAGTAAAAAATTAAACTACAATAATTAGTTAAGGGATATATAAAATAAAAGGATGTAAAAAGTGACATAAAAACATAAAACATAAGAGGGGAGGAAAGTAATAATGTTGAGTTTTACAATGGGATCAAATTTAAGTTGTTATCAATTTAAAATAAACTTATGTTTTTATATACAAGTCTCATGGTAACCACAAAATCAAAACCTATAGGAAGTACACAAAAGATAAAGAAATATAGCATACCACTAAAAAAGGTATCAAACCACAAAGGAAGAGAGTAGTAAAAGAAGAAAGGAAGAAAGAGAATCTACAAAAACAGTCAGGAAACAATTAACAAAATGGAAACAGGCACATAAAAAACAATAATTACTATAAATTTAAATGGACTAAATTCTCTAATCGAAAGACATAGAGTGAGTGGATAAAAATAGCACAACCAATCTATACGCTGCTTACAAAAGACTCACTTTAGGGTAAGGACATACATAGAAAGGGAAGGGATGGAAAAAGATATTCCGTGCAAATGAAATCTGAAACAAAGCTGGAGTAACTATACTTATGTCAGAAAAAATAAACTTCAAAATCAAGACAGTAATGAGAGACAAAGAAGAGCATTGCCTATTGAAAAAGTGGTAAATCCAAGGATAAGATACAACATTTATAAATATTTATGTGCCAACATAGGAGCACTTAAATATATAAATAAAATATTAACAGATTTAAAGGGAGAAACAGACAATAATACAATAATATTCAAGGATCTTAATACCCAACTTATATCTGGATATATCATCCAGACAGAAAGTTACAAAGCAACAGCAGCTTTAGATGACACATTATACCAGATGGGCTTAGATGATATTTATAGAATATTCCATCCATAAACAACAGACTATGTGTTATTCTCAAGTACACATAGAACATTTTCCAAGATAGATCATATGTTAGGCCACAAAACAAATCTTAATAAATCTAAGAGAATTGAAATCATATCAAATATCTTTTCTGATGACAATGGTATGAAACTATAGATTAATTACACAAAGAAAACTGAAAAATTCACTAATATTCAGTGATTAATCAATATGCTACTGAATAACCAATGAATCAAAGAGGAAATCAAATGAGAAATAAAGGAATACCTTGAGACAAATGAAAATGGAAATGGAATATGACACATTTTATGGGACACAGCAAAAGCAGTTTTAAGAGGGAAGTTCATAGTGATAAATGTTAACCTCACAAAACAGGAAAAATCTCGAATAAACCTGATTTTACCCCTCAAGGAAGTAAAAATTAGAAAAAACGAAGGCCAAAGTTAGTAGAAAGAAGGAAATAATAAAGATTAGAACAGACATATGAGACAGAGACTAGAAAGACAATAGCAAATATCAATGAAGCTAAAAGCTCATTCTTTGAAAAGGAAAACAGAATGTTTGACAAATCTTTAGCTAGACCCATCAAGAAAAAAAGAGAGAGGACTCAAATAAATAAAATCAGAAATGAAAGAGGAGATGTCACAAGTGATACCACAGAAATACAGTGGATCATAAGAAACGACAATGAATGATTATAAGCTCACAAACTGGACAACCTAGAAGAAACTGGTAAATTCCTAGAAACATAAAATATACCAAGATTGAATGATGAAATAGAAAATCTGAACAGACAGATTACTAGTAAGGAGAATGAATCAATAATCAGAAATTTACCAACAAACAAAAGTCCTGGACCAGATGGCTTCACTCATGAATTCTACCAAAAATTCAAAAAAGAATTAGTATCAATCCTTCTCAAACTCTTCAAAGAAAATAAAGTAGGAGGAAACTCCATTTTTTTGGTAGATTTTATTTATTTATTTGAGAGAGAGAGAGAACAAGCAGGGGGGAGGGGTAGAGGGAAAAGGAGAACGAGAGTCCTCTTGGCATAGGGAGCCTGATGCAGGACTTGATCCCATGATCCAGGGATCATGACTTGAGCTGAAGGCAGATGCTTAACTGACTGAGCCACCAAGGTGCCCCAGGAGGAAACTCTTCTAAACTCATTTTATGAGGCCAGCATTATCCTGATTTGAAAGCCAGATAACGATACCACAAGAAAAGAAAATTACAGGTTATTATCTCTGATGAACATAGATGCAAAATTCCTCAACAAAATGTTAAGAAACTAAAATTAACAATATATTTAAAGGATCATATGTCATGATCATGTGGTATTTATACCAGAGATGAAAGGAGGGTTCAATATCCACAAATCAGTTAGTGTGCTACATCATGTTAACAAAATGAAAGGAAAAAAATTATTTAATCAACTCAACAGATGCAGAAAAAACATTTGACAAAATTCAATATCCATTTATGCTAGAAACTCTCACAAAGCAGATACAAAGAGAAGATACCTCAATATAATAAATGTTATATATGGCAAGCTGAGAGCTAACATCATACTCAACAGGGAAAAACTGAGATATTTTCTGATAAGACCAGGAACAAGACAAGGATGCTCACTATCTCCTCATTTACTCAACAAAATATTGCAAGTCCTAGCTCCAAGCAATTAGGTAAGAAAAATAAATAAAAGTCATCCAAATTAGAAAGAAGTAGAACTGTCACTTTTGCAAATGTCATTATATCATCTATAGAAAGTCATAAATTCTTCATAAAAAACTGTAAATTAATAAATGAACTCATAAATGAATTCAGCAAAGATGCAGGATGCAAAACACACAGAAATTTGTTGAATTTCTTTTTTTAAAGCTTTATTTATTTATTTGAGAGATAAAGTGTGCATGCATGCACACACATACAAGTGCAAATGAGGGGAGGAGCAGAGGGGGAGAAACTTCAAGCAGACTCCCCGCTAAGTGGGAACCTCTTGCGGGCCTTGATTTCATGACCCACGAGATCATGACCTGAGCTGGAACCAAGAGACACTTAACTGACTGAGCCACCCAGATGCCCCAAATCTGTTGCATTTCTATGCATTAATAATGAATTGTTAAGAAAGAGAAATTAAAAAACAATACTATGTACATTTCATTAAAAGGAACAAAATACCTAGGAATAAATTTAATCAAGGAAGAGAAAAATCTATATATTGAAAACTACAAGTTTGTGAAAGAAATTAAGGTGACACTAATGTGAAAGAAATTAAAGAAGACACAAATAAATGGAAAGATATCTCATGCTCACCTCACTCTTACTAGAAAGGCTATTATCAAAAAGACAAAAAAATAAACTATTGGTGAGGATGTGGAGAAAAGGAAGCTTTGCATTCTGCCAGTGGGAACGTAAACTGGTGAGTCCACTATGGGAAACAGAATGGAGTTTCCTCAAAAAATTAAAAATACAGCTGCCATACAATCCAGCAATTCCACTCTGCAAACTTATCCTAAGGAAATGAAAACACGAACTCAAAACCATATGCACCCATATGTTCATTGCAGCATTATTCACAGTAGCCAAGATAGGGAAGCATCTTAAGTGTCCAGTGGTGAATGACTGGATAAAGAAGATGTGGTATAGATACACAATGGAATATCACTCAGCCATAAAAGATAATAAAATCTTTCATTTGCAGCAACACGGATGAACTCGCGAGCATTATGCTAAATGAAATAAGTCAGGTGAAATTTTATATATTTTATATAAAATTTTACATAAAATTTCTCCCAAATGGGGCGCCTGGGTAGCTCAGTCATTAAGCCTCTGCCTTCTGCTCAGGTCGTGATCCTGGGTATTGGAATCAAACCCCGCATCAGACTTCCTGCTCAGTGGGAAGCTTACTTCTCCCTCTCTCACTCTCTCTGTTTGTGTTCCCTCTCTCAACATGTCTCTCTCTGTCAATTAATTAATTAATTGATTAATTAATTAAAAAAATTTCTTCCAGAAAACTCAATGATACAGGAACAGATTGGTGTTTGCCAGAGGCAGGGAGTTAACAGGTGGAGAAATGGGTATATTGCTTTTTGTTTTGTTTTTAGGTTAAATAAATTGAATTAAAAAACCAAAACTGTTTAGAATATGGTCCCCAGTTGCCAAAATAGAATTTATTACTAGAACACGGTTTGTTATTCTTAGACAACAAAGTGATTATTTTGTGAATCTGTTTGATACCTTTCACCCAAATACCAGCAAAGAACAGAGTAAAACCCTGAGTCATTGTGACCTTTACCTGACAGCACACATTAGCTTTCAAGTCTCTAGCACAGCCCATCTACCAGCAGAACCAGGGACAGTCCTCTGTTAAGGGCAAATCCCTAACCCTTTCATTCCTAAACTCATACTTCTAGATTTTGGTTTCCTTAGGTTTTGGAGACCATTATGATGATTCTTTTGGAAAAAAATTCTCTATAAAACACATAAACTTATTAAAAATTACTACTTAATGCTTATATAAAATATTGCCAGGAATAGTGTATTTAGAAGGTAATACATACATTTATTAGTAGGACCAGTTTAAATAATAAGTTGCTTAAATAAAGTATAACACACATATATATATGCTATATATATGACATATATAATATAAAAATATAGTGTGTATTATATACAGCACAAAGTTTCAACTGAATATATTAATATTTTCGTATGTATTTTCTCAAACTAAAACAAAATATGTATTGTGTGTGTATGTGTACACAATTCCTTCCCACAATATACATATAGGTGGATTCCCATTTGTTTTAAGGAGTAAATTGCTATGTATTTCCTATTACGTTATTCAAGTGGATTCAATGTTATAAAAAATGTGAAATGCAGGAAGCAAGAAAAATTGTACATTAGCAAGTCTCTTGGTGACCTTTCGGCTTGGTAGTCCCCATCTTCCATTGACATCTTAGGATAAGTAAGAGTGATTCAGGTTCGAGATTCAAGGTCTCCTTTCAGGAAAAGAGGTGAAGAGAAAAATAGATAGTTAAAAGCTTCTGTAGCTTTTCACAGAAAATTGTCATCATGTTTCATATCACTTCGTAAAAATTTTTATCTTGATTAAATTTAATCATTTAGTAAAAATTTTTATCATGTGATTGCATAAAAAGCAGCAAACACTGAGTCAAATTGCAAAACTATTTTATTTTCATTTTGCTAATAAAAAATATTTCCCATTAATGTTCACATTAAAAAAGAGACAGAGGGGAAACAGAGCCTAAGGCTACCTGTATAAGAGAAAAGCAAATTATTTTAATTGATCTCAAAACATAATATCCAGTGACTACATTTAATTTCTGGGTAGTGAATAGCAATGGTTATACCTTTATTATCAATATGTTCATACTTGTTGAGGCTCAATAGCCTAGATATTGCATCAATTTACACTGGACATTATTTGCTTTATTGAGAATTTGTTGAGCAACATCAAAGGCCAGGAATATAATAAGTACAGTGCATGTTAATTAAGATGAATTCCCTGTCTTCAAGGGACTTACGCTGTGGTGCTTTGGGAGAAGGAGGCACAGATCTCAAAACAAGGAACTAAGAAAAGCCATAGTGAAGTAGATGTTTTAAAGCAATAGGAATTTAGGCTTTCAGACTGAGGAGGGAAAATGGTTGCAAATTAACGTAAAAATATTCTGGAATGGAAGAAAACCTAGAAAGGAAAAGAGGAAAATATAAAACAAAAGGAGGGAGAGAAGCTGTTCTATCAGAATTTGTCTTTGAACACAAGACAGGTATCTAGATAATGAACTCTTTTTTTGTGTGTTTTAACTTATTTTATTTAAATCCAATTAGTTAACATATAGAGTATCATTAGTTTTAGATGTAAAGTTCAGTTATTCTTCTGCTGCATGAGACACACAGTGCTCATCACATACCAGCTCTTTTTAACACCCATCACCCAGATACCCCTTTTCTCCACCCACCCTTTTCCAGCAACCCTCAGTTTGTTTCCTGTAGTTAAGAGTCTCTTATGGTTTTTTTCCCTCCCTGATTCTCACCCTTTCCTTATGATCCTCTGTTTTGTTTCTTAAATTCTGGGTGTGAGACCCTATTATAATTGTCTTTCTCTGACTGACTTATTTCACTTAGCATAATACCCCACACACCCATGTTTATAGCAGCAATGTCCACAATAGCCAAACTATGGAAAGAGCTCAGATGTCCAACTAAGGTGAATGGATAAAGTATATAATTAACTCTTAATTTATGTCCCCAATAGCCTGTGCCATGACAGAAGAGAGAATGCCTATTTTAAGTCCCAGGTACCTAGCACAGTTCCATAGAACATGTGGAAATAATTGTTCAATAAGCATTGTTAGTAACTTTTCCCTATCCCCCCCCCTTCTCTCTCTCTCTCTGTCCCTCTCTGTCTTGCTTCAGGATCATTTATCATGTTAAATTAAACTCTCCATCACTTTTCTATATTAACAAGATTATATTAGATTAAACCAGATAGAATTCTGCTTTTAAGTCAAAGGATTAAAAAACAACAATTTCATATGGTTGAACCCAGTAATTTAACTGGTGTAAGGAGTTAATCTCTACACTCCAACAGGAAACTAAGACAAACAACTTATCATAGTGAACTAGGATAACATGATAAATTTTCACAAATATATATATGTGTGTATACACACACACACACACATATATATGTGTATAAGCAATCAAAATGTTCTATAGGACTAAATAACGTGGGTGTCAACAATAGTGACAATTTATCAACAATTGAATATGCACTCCAAACCTTGGGCTTTGAGTATGGAACGGGGTCCTATACTAGAGATTGACTTCCAGCATCTGGACTCTCAGTCTGGCTGCTACCCAATATTCATCTTTCCTCACTAGAAACGGTTTAAAAATATTAATGCTTTAATTTCAATTTAGTGTATGTATCCCACTGTGGCTTCCTTTCTTCTGTTCCTACAAACATTCACACTTAGGTCCCAATCTGATTGTCATTCCCAGTTTCACACTCTGTTTTACAAAGAACCCTAATCTCTGGGGGCTGGATTGTGATAAGGAGTAATGAATGTAGGTAGCCAAAGTGATTTTGTGCCTGGTATTAGGTTAAGAATTATGAAACAAGATGGGATTGGGAGGGAGACAAACCATAAATGACTCTTAATCTCACAAAACAAACTGGGGGTTGCTGGGGGGAAGTGGGATTGGGAGAGGGGGAGGGGGCTATGGACATTGGGGAGGGGAGGCGAACCATAAGAGACTATGGACTCTGAAAAACAACCTGAGGGTTTTGAAGGGTCAGGGGTGGGAGGTTGGGGCAACCTGAGGGTTTTGAAGGGTCAGGGGTGGGAGGTTGGGGGAACAGGTGTGGGTAATGGGGAGGGCACGTTTTGCATGGAGCACTGGGTGTTGTGCAAAAAGAATGAATACTGTTATGCTGAAAAAATAAATAAAATGGAAAAAAAAAAGAATTATGATAGAATGCTATCTAGCCTCACAGCAGGGACTTGTGTCTTAACTGAAAGGTGACCATATAATTTATCATCCAGATATGGACACTTCTTGAGAGTAAAAGTGACCTATTAATAATTACACTAGGACAGCAAACCTAAACAGAAGATATTCCAGGCAATTGTGGAGACGTATAATTATACTGTAATTTGAGCATTGTCTCAGAACACACCCTGTGTGATACTCTGTAAAATAACTAACTCACTAGAGAGTGATTTAGATATCAAGAATGAAAGGTCACAATGTGTTATTATCTATATAGGTCAAATTTATCTCCTTCAATTTTCACATTCTGTGTTTTGGTTTTCTGTGAGACCTTGTGGTAGATTCTTCACGTTTTGTTTCATGACTTCTGGTGGACAGTACAGATTTTTCTCATTTTCCTTGTTTTTTTTTTTTCCAGATTCATTTGGAAAGAAAGAAATTTTCTTCCATGAGATCATATATTGTTCTGTTATTTACATAATACTTTGTTCTATATCATGCTTTGACAAATACAACCCTTCTAATTTGATTAGAAAATGAGTAAAGTAAAGTAAAATTATGTGAGAATATTTGGTGAATTATCTTTAATTGTGAGGAGCAAAGTATAGAGTTTAACAAATTCAGGCCAAAGACAAATCTCATATTTAATTTTATTTCTGCTATTAACCATCTATGATGTTAAGTAAACCCCTATATTCTCAAAGAAACAAAGTTGAGGAAGGAACAGTCTCAATGTCTTCTTTGTGCTGGGATGGCGTGAAGCTATGTATAAATCTCATTGGCCCCTTACAATAGTACCATTCCCCATGTGCAATTTCATAACTGATGAAACTGATAAACTTGCTCCAAACCTTCACTTAGTAAATGGTAGGGCAGGATTTAAATCCAGGTTTATCTACAAAATCCATGCTGCCAGTCAATCATTTGTTTACTTATTTTGAAAATGGGAATCTTTACCATGATTCAAAAGATTATTGTAAAGATTCAAAGAATAAATAAAATGCTACATGTCTAAAAATTTTAAACCTATATATTCGGGTGGAATCTTTCCTTATATTTTTTTATTCATTTCTTGACTTTTTATTCAGGATTTAAATAAAATTCTTTAAATAATCATCACATTTTATAATGAAAAAAATAGATCACAAACATTTTGCAAAGTAGTTTCTAATTCCCTTTGATCTCACATCAAGTGTGACACCCCATACAAGGACAGCATGTCTGTTCCCAGGGGCTCTATGCCATGGGCATTTGCAACTTTCTATTATCACTACCCTAGGTCACTCTGCCATTTCAAAACGACTGCTTTGTTTTGTATTTATATTGGTAGTCTTTATTAAACTAAGGTACAATTTGTTTTTAATTATTATGTCATTCCACCTTCATCTATAAGATGATATCCTTGTTCAATCAGCTATAGCACTACTATTTCAGGCAAGAGAAGAAGGTGAAAGGAGAACAAAGCAATTACAAGGTTAGTCTCTATTTTCAAAGCATCACCTGAGGCTTCATTCAGATAATTTCAATTAACTTTTATGGAAGTTACTCAACTAAAACCCCAGCAAATGCTACTGTAACTAGATTCAGTGCTCCAGAGCTACACAACTGCTGAGGAATTTATACTATAATTTTTTCCAAGTGTACCAAAAAATATTGCTCCCAAAACTGACCTATGTGACATGTTCCCCATGGTCTAATGCAAATTAGGATGACTGTGATATAAAGATCTCTGAGACCAGGGTCATAATGGAAACATTAGCAGACCCTTCACTACAGAAGCCCTGTGGGGGGCCATTAAGATATTTTATGGACATACTAGTGCCAGCCTGAAAGCAAATGGCAAAGAGCAGGAAACATAAGCGACTGTAAAAAGAAAACAAAACAAAAATCCAATAAGAGACAATGAAGACATCATTAAAAACATAAAGGCAATGAAAATGCCTATGGTGTATTTTCCATTATCTGTGACCTTGGGTTTCAGTTTTGGCTTTGTGTTCATTATCAGTTTAAGAAAAATACTGCCTTAGTCTCCTAGGCTCACACATTCTTTGCATGATTCCTTAGAAGAGGAGGGGCAAAGCCCTAAGCTAGCTGTCAAAAAACAATTTACTATAAATTTTAAGAGTAAAAACTCCTGTAAGAATTTTCCCTCTGCACTCTTCATTATTGTCTTTCAGGAAACCCACCCAGGATGACAGGAAGATAAAAATTAGATTGAGGCCTTTTACACTGTTTTGACTGTTCATATCCTCCCGGTCTGTTATTTATATTAACAAATTCAGTTTTCTACCTCAAAAAAGACAGCTGGTTAACAAAACGCTATTGAACAAAAGAGATCTCTTAGCCATGGTTAAACTGTTAGGTTATCCCAGATCAGAACCACACATAAGAGTAGTCTATGTTACTCAGCACAGATTGTGATCCAAATTTGTAAGTGATTTCCATCAAGCCCTTCTTCAAAATGAAAATTAATAGGTTCCTCAACTCCTAAGGTGTTAATGTTTAGCTTTTTTTTTCTGTAATTTTTCTTTCTTCATCATAAAACCATTTTTTTGCTTGAAGTGAAATAGGCATTATTTACTCTAAGTGAAGTGAAAAAATTAGAGCTAATTTCTGTACTTTCCATCAGAAGATGCTTCATTCCAGGTATCCCAAGGTTAAATTTGACATCAGCACAGACTATCAGAAAAAAATATCCCCATTTCCTCCATTTGCCTTGCATGTATAAATTCAGTCTTTACATAATCTTATTTTTGGTAGAACATTAAATTAAATGTGCCATGAAGTCTGTATTTTTCCAACATTTAGTTGACGTTTGATGAAAAATTTGGCAACTTAATTCTCATAAAAATGATTAAGTAGAATTATATACTCAGCTATCATGTAATGTTTGGGAAAGTGGATAGGAAGGATGATAGTGAAAAGGAAAGTCTCTCGCTCTTCTCTCTCTCTCTCTCATCAAATAATGTTTCTATGAGAATCTTAAATCAGAACTTAGATCCTAAAGAATTAAGTGTGAAGCATATTGGGGTTTATTCTTTGTGATCAGTCTGAAATAGATTGCTTTGTTTTCCTTAGAAATAGTCGCTTTCCCATTCAATTAAATTATATTAATAATTTTTTGCTCATTACCAATAGATTTTTTTCTCCTCAATTTTCTACTAGTGCAATTCTAAGTAAAAGATCTATTTTTAAAAAAATCATTGGATTTGAACCAGAAAATATAAATTTTTTGTAGGAATATTACATAGCTCTTCATTTTGAAAATCCTTTAAAGCTGACCTATAGCATTCGTGAGGCTTATATTTGGTTAATATTTGAGGTTTTCCCTTTGTACTTGATAGAGTTCAGGACATGCTAACCCCAAATATGGCACTTTGGCATATTGAATATTTTAAGCTGAAGGAGTTTAAGAAAATGGCAAAAGCAGAAAGGTCACTCTGATCTTCCCCTGACCCTTCTCTACTGAAACATATCATAAAATTCTCATGTGGGATGTGCCCTCCCTATGGCCAGAGAAAAGGAGCATCCTTCTCCTGAAGCCAAATACCCCAAGAAGAATCCTAATAAACAGGCCTTGCTAAATCTTCCCATTTACTACACATACCTCATTTTCTCTTTGGGGAGGATTAATGCTCTAATAAAAGACCAACAGAGAAACATTCCATGGTCATGAATAAAAGTTCTTGATGTTATATGGATAATGGTACTATAACTATTCTTCCATAAATTTAGTGTAGAACCAATTAAGAACGATTTAGATATTTGAGATCTCAGGGAAGTTACTTAAAAAGTTATTTGAAAAATGGAAGCCCACAAATAACTACAACCTTAAAAAGGAAGAATAAACAGGGAGAACTTGTCCATCAGATTTTTTTAAATTGAAGTATAATTAGCACATAATGTCATATTACTTTCAGGTACAGTATGATTCAGCAGTTGCATGCATTACCCTGTGCTCATCATGATAAGCATATTTTTTTAAGATTTTTATTCATTTATTTGGCAAGGAGAGAGAGAAAACGCATGAGCTGGAGGAGGGGCAGAAGGAGAAGCAAACTCCAGGCTGAGCAGGAAACCCAACACGGGGTTCAATCCCAGGACTCTGGGATCATGACCAAAGCCAAAGGCAGGCATCCAACCAACTTAGCTACCCAGATGCCCCCATGATGTGTATTCTTAATCCCATTTATCTATTTCACTCCAAAATATGGAACACTTCATGAATTGGCTTGTCACCTTTGTGCAGGGGCCATGCTGAACTCTGTACCATTTCAATTTTAGAGTATGTGCTGTTGAAGCAATCAGTATCCTATAAGATTTTAAGACATATATTCTAAAATACAGTCCCTGGGTTCTGAGATGGGTGTGCTTTCACATGGAAAAAAGACTCAGATAAGGACCTCACTAACTTTCTTTCAGATCCTAAGAAGGGAAGCACAAGGGTGTGTGATAAGTCACTAAGGCATTTTTAGATTCTTAAAAAATCAATTTGTGCCTAATTGCTTAGCATAAATAATCCTGCCATATATTAATAAATTTAAAGCATTTTATATGTTTCTGTCTGTCCATCAATCTATATTGTTTGCAAAAATACATGTATGTGCATGCACACACATGTACACACACTCAAAGAACCTCAAATACCTTTTTACATAAGTATTTGTAAGATGCTACTTACTTGCATGACGAGTAGGCTCACATTTTCCTTGAGGAAGATTAGTATAGTTCTCTTTGCCTAGTAACTTTCTTTCCATTTTTTTCCTACTAATATTGACTCTGAAGTCAATATCATAGATTTGACAATCAATAGGCACAATTTTGATTCCGTCATCAGCACTTACATAAGTGACTGAGACCTGCTTGTAATCTCAAAATGTATGCTGTAAGAGAACAGGATTCATGAAGAAGAAACCAATTTGAGGCCAATTTCCAGATCAAGGATTTTGCTATTGCCCATACTTGTTCTAGAGTCTGGCTTAACAGTGGCAAAACCACTTTTTTTTTTTTAATATTACAACTATTCTTTCCCCAACTCAGTATGGAATTTGAACTTAATATATTAAAGCTAGATTAAAGCAAATGTAATCCCCAAACTTATTCAAACTCCCTTCATCTCTTTCCCCAATATTTCTACCCAAAGTCTACCATTCTCAGCTTGGTTGTCTGTGCAAAAATAATTTTAAATAATCTAGAGTCTGCCTCTTTTTGCCCTCTCAAACAGTATTTATAAATCTAAAATGGTGATTACTTAAGTTATTAACACATGTCTCTTATTGAATTCCTTCACTCATCAATTCAATAAATATTTATTGAGGGACTACCTTCTGCCATTCAGAGTGATTGCTTGATCCAATGGTTAAAAAAAAATAGGTGAGATCTGTACTCTATGAAGTTGATGTAAAAGAAGTAAAGTAATTACAAATTGTGATGAATGAATGCTATGAAGAGAATAAAAAGGGAGCTGAGATAGAAAATAGTGGAAAGGAATAATTTTGGATGGGCCTTTTTCATTGGCAAATCCAAGTGGGGAGGACTACGAGAAATTTTTTTCTGATATAAATAAACATGTTCATTTAAACTTTAGTAACAAATCATCAAAATACAAATATAGAGCTTGAATATTATTTAATGAACTAGTAGAGAGAAATTTATCACAATTCTATCAAGTTATCTTGCATCAAATAAAAGTCCCAAAGTTCTAAATAAAGACTTGCCTTGATGATATTATCAGTAATTGGCAACAGCAGATTTGGGCTGTCTCATTTTAGTCGTATCACTAAGTGAGGCACATTGTCCAAAAGCCACACCACCTAGCTCCACATCAAGGGGATTGAACTGTTCTGGGAATTAATTCCAGAAATGGGACACCCAAGGGCTAGGATCTGAGTTTTTCAGCAAAGAAGCTCTCATGCAGAAGAGCCAAGTCACTACTCTCTACTTCTTAACCAAAGACCCCAAGGGGTATATGTGTATGCGTGTGTGTGTGTGTGTGTGTGTGTGTAGTTAAGCCATTGAAACTATGCTCTGAAGTGTAATCTGAAGACAGTGAAAATCTGACACAATTGGGAGAAGATAGGGTTTATTTTGTATAACCGAAATTATTTTAGCAAAACAGTCATTTATAAATAACTGCATTATGTCTTTCATGACTAATTTCTGTATCTAAATACTAAACATAAAGCACAAAAAAAAGCACAAAAGCCTTAATTCACACCAAGTTCATGTAAAGCTGTATAATGTCATTTTGGAAGACATTGCATTTGCTCTGGAGCTTCGCACACACATGCAAAAAACCACCCCTAGCAAATGTCTGAAGCCACTTGAACATATACCACCTCCTGTGGTTTCTCCATATATCAAATGCAGCTGGGATCATTTAAAATGATCTATTAAGAATGCATCTAGCCTGCATTTTTAAAATATAAGTTTCAGCCAATACATGAGCTAAATGATCCTTTATTGCCACACAGCTCTTATTACCTTTCTGAGAAATCAGCAGTGTAAATATTCCACCCTGTGTCAACTAACACAGAAACTGGTAGAGCTAGGTTGCTGGAAACTTGGCATGGTGTGTAAATTCACAAGAATCCATCAAGCTCTTCTATTATTTATACTGTAAGATTTGTAGGCTGTCTGTAGAGTAACAGGTGTAGCTCCTGTGGGTCAACAACCACCTGAATAATGCATGGGAAAAGGAAAGCAATACCACATACACCACAGTTTGGTATTGTTCATTTGGGGGAATATCTTTCCCTATAATGGTTGCCTAAAAAATCTTCCTTAGCAATGATCCATATGCTATATGGTCATATGTGATATTTAAGACCAATTCCTTTGTGATTGACAGACCAATGTTGAAATCTGGTTTTACCTTTTCCTATTTTCTGATTTTTGTTTGGTCAAGACACTCTAAATTCAGTTGAATTGAATCTTCCTCAGAAGAAGCAAAACAATATGTACATAACTAATTTCTAGTTAGCAGAACATTAGCAATTGGATTCTATTATTAACTTACATATATGAAGGTCTCAATTATTAGATAGAAGGGACAGAGACAGAAAGTTATTTTTATTTGGAAATTACTAAGATCAAAATTATGTATTATAAGAGGTTATATTACAATGAGTTATTGTCATTATGTATTAATTTAATATAGATTCTGGATATCACCAATAGTTATAACAGAGAATGTGTTTGTGTGATGAGGGAAAAAGAACAGAACCATAGCACCCTAAAGTTCCTTGACTCTCACAGAGTCATTAAATATTATCATTTGGAACAAAATGCTCATCTTAGGGCACCCAGGTGGCTCAGTGGGTTAAGTCTCTGCCTTCGGCTTAGGTCATGATCTCAGGGTCCTAGGATTGAGCATCCCATTAGGCTCTCAGGCTCAACAAGGAACCTGCTTCCCTCTCTCTCTCTGCCTGCCTCTCTGTCTACTTGTGATCTCTCTCTGTGTGTAAAATAAATAAATAAAATCTTTAAAAAATGCTGATCTAAAAAGTATTAAAAAATACACATATATACACACATACATATATACATACATACATATAGGGGATAAGGAAGGAAGGCTAAATGAATTGACTGAGGTTTCCAGTTAGTAATGGAGGAAATATGCTACTCTACTGCTGTTAATAAATCTTAGACAATGGAAATGCAAAATGATCATAATAGTAAACTCTAATAATGTGATCTGGTATTTACTGAGCATTTACTCTGTGCCAGTCATGTAAGAGGTAGGCACAAATATTAATTTGGTTTTCCAGATAGGAAACACTCAGACTTAATGAGCTTAAGTAAGTTGTCTGTGGCCACATAGGGAACAAGAGGTAAAGCCAGATCTCTTTGATTCCAAAGTTCATAATTATGTGGCTCTGTAATTTTTTTCTAGTCTAAACTTAATAGGATTATTTGCTTCTCTGTAAACAACCAGATGAACGTTTTTGTTATGGTGCCCAATGCAATCAAGACAGTGACATATGAGAGAGATGAATGCCTACCTTCCTCCAATAAAAGTATTTCTTTTAAAAATAATGGAATGAAATTTCCATAAATCTTTTTTTTTTTTAAGATTTTATTTATTTATTTGACAGAGAGAAATCACAACAAGGCAGAGAGGCAGGCAGAGAGAGAGAGAGAGGGAAGCAGGCTCCCCGCTGAGCAGAGAGCCCGATGCGGGACTCGATCCCAGGACCCTGAGATCATGACCTGAGCCGAAGGCAGCGGCTTAACCCACTGAGCCACCCAGGCGCCCGAAATTTCCATAAATCTTGTCAGCTTTGTTTTAAAATTTTCTTACTATGACTCATAAGCATAAAAACCAAAGCTGCCATGAAAAGATGGAGAATCTAAACAAGTTGGAAAAAATGTATTTTTGAGTCTCTATAATTCTGTCAATTCACTTATTTCTGTGGCCTTGTTTTCCCTAGTACATAAATACATTTATGTCTGTGGGGGAAGAACTGCACAAGGTGAGCCATGTTCTTTATAAAAGGAGTTCAGTTTTCCCCCCAAATGATATATTATCTCATTCTTAGAAATGTTATGGGCCCAGATGCTACCTCATAAGCACCCTGCCCTTTGAGTTTGAAGACATCACAGATTTCTTATAGAACCTCTGCTCATAGTTAAGAGTGAAGGAGCAGAGGTCCAA
This sequence comes from Meles meles, assembly GCF_922984935.1. NCBI lineage: Eukaryota > Metazoa > Chordata > Mammalia > Carnivora > Mustelidae > Meles > Meles meles. The sequence continues at coordinate 145,779,530 of NC_060067.1, forward strand.
AGCACCATTTCTGCCCTAACTGCACACTTGTGATTTCTGGCCCATTATGACTAGATGAGTCCTAAAGACAGAAGGGAAAAAGGCCCCTGGTGCTATGGCTTGTTGGTTTGCATGCTACTTCTGTGTTTTTTACTGGAGACGAATGCCAAGAAGGCAATTATTTCTCCTCCTAAGGACAGTCTTGACTGAGAAATGATAAACAGTACCACCCATTGTGGTGAAAAATCCCATAGAGCTCGAGAAAAAAATGCAAGCCAAGGAGCCCGAACACAAATGCTGGACATGACAGAAAAGAGAAGAAGAAGAGGAAGATGAGGGAAGGAGGGAATGGGGGAGAGGGAGGAGCAGGAACAGGAGGAGAAAGTAATGCTAAGTGATACAATGAACAAGAAAAGAGATAAAGGAAATGAGAGTAAGAGGTGCTCCAAGAAGCCTAGTGCATCTCTGCATCCTTAAAAGTTTTATCATCCTGTAGTGCCAAGCACTCCTGCAAAAATCAAAGACAGAAATCTAGAGAAAACAAACATGGCAGTAATCACAAAGATGGCATGAGACTTCTAAAGAGCTTAGGAGAAACTACCTGAACACAAAATGTAGCCAGAAGAAGGTAAAAACAATCACTAGCTCTTGAGAGCCTGCATTGGCAGGCAAAATTTAACTCTGCCTTATAGATTTTTATATATATGAAATTAGATAGCTAAACTTGCAGAAGAAAAGACAGAAGCCCCATCTGTTTTAACCAAAGGGAACATCTGTAGTAAGAGAAATAATAATTGGTAAGCAAGCAAGGAAACAAATAACTATTGACAGAAGGAATTCCATATAATGGACAATCTATAAAATCCCTACCAATAAAATTGTAATATGCATATTAAAGAAGACTTTTTATTTTAATTTTTGTGACACAGTTTGTAAAAGACTTTAACAAAATACATTTCAATCAGCAGAGAGACATACCTCCCAAAGCTCATGTTTTTGCTCAAATTTTAGAAAAACAGCATTTTAGAAATAAAACTGGAAAAGTTGTAATTGAAACCAATCATTAGGCAATTTTAGGCAAAGAACTGTGCAATTAGCACCTTTGTTACCATAAAGCTAGTAAAACTGGACTGAGGAAGTGAGAGAAGAATAAAAAGGAGGATATTTTCAAAGAAAATTGTATTTCAGTCCTGACTTAAAATTGATTTGACACTGTAGTTGTACTGTAATATCACTATGGCCATAGCCATATTGTCTTAGTTTAAGCTGCCATAACAAAATATCACAGGCTGGGTGGGTTAAACAACAGGGACTTATTTTCTCACAGTTTTGGAGGCCAGAAGTTCATGATCAGAGTGCCAGGATGGTTGGGTTTGGGTGAGGATTCTCTTCCTGGCTTATAGATAGCTGATTTCTTGCTAAGTCCTTATGTGACCTTTCCTTGGTATGTGAGTGCAGAGAAAGAGAGAAATTTCTTTCTTGCTTTTCTTACAAGACTAGTAATTCCATCATGAGAGTTCCACCCTCCAAGCCTTATCTAACCCCAATTACCTCCTCAAAGCTCCATCTCCAAATTAGGACTTTAACATAGTAATTTTGAGGAAGGCACAAGCATTCATTCCATAGCATATATGTATACTTATAATCACTCAATAAAAGCTAAATCCTTTCCATTGTTATCTTTATATCCCATGTCTCTGCATGACCTGTCTGTCCTTCCCAGTACTACTTATCTTTCCACTCAGCACCTTGCTTGCTCTATGGCAGCCACGATGGTGTCTTTGAGCCCTCTGAAGGCACGAAGATTGCTCTCATCTCACTATGTTTCCATTTGCTGGTCCCTCAACATGAAATGTGCTTCTCCCAGGTAGTTATCTGATGTACTCTTTGTTCAAATGTTACTGCATCAGGATGGTTTTCCTGAATATCCTATATAAAAGAGCAACCTCGTCCACCCCCATCCCACCTTGGCATGCTGTCTCTTTTAACAACTTCAGTTTATTATATATATATATATATATATATATTATATATAATATATATTATATATAATTATATATATAATTATATATAATATATATTATATATAATATATATATATATATATATAATCTTAGTGTTCCATCAGGGACCAACGTGTTTCATTCACTTCTGTATCTTCTATGTCTAGTCTTATGTTGGCTCATAGTGGTTCTCAAATAAATCTTTGCTAAAGTCTGTTTAAATGAATAAATTATGTGCTGTGTATGTTTTAATGGATCCTTGTGCTCACTATTGTTTCACAGAGGTCTAGATTATACTTCTTGGAAATAGACAACTCTGCTTTGGGAAAAAAAATGTTTCAGGAAGCATTCTTTTCCCCCACACAACAACCTTCATAACTATAGCATGTTAGTCACCTAATCAAAATGTAGCCTGAGCAAATCACAATTTTGTAGAGTATTTTTTATGTTCTGTACCCCTTTTGGGGCAACAGGTTATTAACCATTACACTTTTTGGAGTTGAACATTCTATAGACTGAACAAAAACTGCACTTTTACTTAAAGTATAATTCAAAATTTAGTAAGGAATGCCAAAACAATTATTAGGAACACCTAACCTATATAATGAAGTGAGAATTCTCTAATATACACTATTAAGTATAATAAAGTGTGGGGGAAGTGATATATTTATAATATTTATATAATTATACAAAATGGAGTGCTGATAGAAACTTTCAATTCCTCCTTCCAAAGAACTGTGGAAACTCAGCTAGCTTTGGCTAGATAAATAATTCCCTTTCTGGCCTTCTTCTGGTTATTTATTTTCCATTCCATTCTGACAAACTTAGTGGCTTAAAACAATGACCACTTATTTAGTGCAGAATCTACAATCTGGGCAGGGCACGTTGGGAAAGGCTTATCTTCGTTTCATGTGGCATCAGTTCAGCTGGACATTGGATGATCCACTTGCAGAGTGGCTCATTCATACAGCTGGCAATTTGATTTGGAGCTAAGGGAAGGCTGAGGGACTGGGGATTCAGTTCTTCTCTGTATGGGTCTCCTCTTGTGAGTCTTTCCATAGGTTTCCTCCTGGCCTCCTCATATCAAGGTGTCTGGATTTACAGAAAAAGTGTCCCAAAAGAAGAAGGTAGAAGAACAAGGAATTTTTATAACCTAGACTTGGAACTCATACAGCTTTACTTCTGTAGTGTTCCATGAAAAAATCAGTCATAAAGGTCTGCATGGGTCCAAGGAGAGGAGATAGAGATTCTATCACTTGATGGAAGGGTTGTTAATGTCGTTATAAATGGAGAATGGGGCATGGACCCTCTGGTGGTATTCATCTTGGGAAAATACAATCTATTGTGGGACCTATCCTGATTTTTTTCTTCATACATTACCCAGATTCTCTGAATTCTCCTAAACCATACTTCTCCTACACTTAACTGCTCAGAGTTGTTGCTTACTTGTATTTCAGCCCTTATAATTAGTTATAGAGAACACTTCTTTTCTGCTTGTGTATCAAGTTTTTATCAATGGTGCTCCTTAGGAGGTTTGTTTTCTCCAAATTACTGGCAAGAATTTTCCCACTAATTATTTAGTACTTAGAGAGTTGCTTATTTCTTTTCAGTGATCCTAAAGTTCTACTTGATTTTCCCTTCTTTAGGTATTTGTGTTCTTTGGCTCTCTGCTTCTGGGTTCTGTGCTTTCTTACCTATTATAGCAATAAAGAGAGACTTATCCTTTTCCTATTTTAATGGAAAAAATAAAGTAAGAATACTAGGTTATTTGCTGAATAAGGCTTGAGAAGAAAATGAATGTGTTCTCTACTTGGGCAGAAACGTGGGTGACAAGACATTGTCTCTGAAACTCTATTAATTCCCCTGTATTCAAATAGTTACACCCCCCTCCCTCCCAAGGCAATTTTCCTTTTATAGCAGACTGGGCACCACAACTGTTTCTCTAAATTGAGCCTTATGCGATTGATCCAGCAACCATCTAGCAGCCCCAAAGCCCCCCCTCTTCTATTGTCCTTCATGTTCCTTTCCATACAGCTCTGGAAACCACCAGAAACCACATCACATTTCAGAGGATTATGGGAAATAAAGATGGAATAGGATTACCACCATTTTCCTCCCAGGTACACTGTGCCACACTTCCTTCAAGTGTTACTAATATAGGTGTTTCTGCTACAGAAAACTCAAGACTGTACTGCATCTATGTATACTTCCATACTTCAGGGATACATTTATTCTTCCTCATATGGATGAAGAGGACTAAAAAGGATAAGACTGTAAGCTTCAGACTCCCAGATGCTCTTCTCAAATCCAGTCTCTCTATGTACAGCATTAATGATGGCACAGACGGGGACGTTTGTGTTCTGCAGCCCAGCACACATCCTGCTATATTCAGCTTGCCAGGTTCCCCTGGCAAAAACTGTCAATCTTTATGTGATCCTCCTGGAATTTTCTCACTGAATTTTAGAAAGGGAAGAATGGTGCTTTCATTCTTACCCAAACTCTGCTCTCTCCAGGAGGCTTAACACTTCTCTTCCCCACACAACCCTCCTCTTACTTTGGGTGGGACGATCCTGGGGGTGGGAAAGGTGGGCAGAGTCGGTGACTAGGCAATTTTTTGAACTGGCTCTTGTCAGTTCCTGGTAGGAAGGTAGGGGCTTTTTGAGCATAGAACATGAGGTATATTTGTTCTTGGCTTTGGATCTTCGTGAAAATTCTAGAACCTATTTGACAACTTAGTATATGTATTATAAAATCTAATGCACTGATAATACTAATCTGTACATTTTCTATTAAGAATTTGGGCTACAAAAAGATACTAGAAAGCCTCAGGCAATGTGAATCTTTAAATACTCAGTTGCATATATCACAGCCATAAAATGGGATTCTCTTACCTAATTCCACAAACAAATGCATTGTTGTGTGGCCTACTTCTACAGTCTCATATGTTTCCCCTGAGATGGACACATCCTTATTCAGAGTGTTTTTCCTTCCTGTCCCTGGAGATGACTTCTGAAGGGGAAAAAATAAAATTAAAAAAATAAAAAAATAAAAAATAAAAATAAATAAATAAATTACACTTCAGAGAGAATAGGAAAAACCTCTCTCAGTTTCACCCAGCATCGACCAACACTCTTCTTGGTAGCTGCCTGCCTCCCTGTGTTTCTTTCTCATCTTTTTTTTTTTTCCACACAAAAACCCCCAAAATAGAGGATTTTCTTCAGCAGACGAAGGGTCATAAGAAGTTACAATTTTTATAATGCTCCCCTAGCAACAGACTCAGTGAATCTTTTCTACCATATTTATCTTGGGTGGCATAAACGTGGGCATAGACATAAAAATATGGATAAAGATATAAATGTGGATTACACCACAAGGCTCACTGTTGCGTGGATTTTATATAGCTCTATATAGTTTGTTACATAATATTGATTTGACTTTCATTTATTTTGCTATTTGTTTTTTGGGGCTTTTTTTGTTTTTGTTTTTGTTTTTGTTTTGTTTTGTTTTGTTTCCCACAAAAATCCCTTCAGGTTTTTTGTTTGTTTGTTTTTTGTTTTGTCAGGGAGAACTAACTGAATGAGTCTAATTCAGCCAACATTTGGCTCTAAGACTGGGCAGTCTTGGATCTGAATTCTGCTCTGCCCCAGAGTTTTCTTCACCCAATGAAGAAGAAGTTAATAAAAATTATTTGCATGGACATGTTTGTTCTAAGTGTCAGTTTCACTATGAAGTGCTCTTTTTGAAATTGTAATGGGTAAGTAGAAAGTTCACTGGATCAGATGCAATCCATTTGTTAACAAATAATGAACAAGTGCCTTCTAAACACCAGGTACACTCTGAGGGTTGAGGTAACAGCGGTGAGCGAAAGATAGAAAAAATCCCTTCTCTCAAGGAGACCACATTCTCATGGGAGGAGGCAAATAATAAATGAATTAAAGAAGTAAAATATATCATATGTTCAATGAAAATAAAGCATGAACTCTCTACCAATCAATAATTTGATGACCTTGGAGCTATTATGCATGCTATTGAGTCCCCCCCCCACCCCCCCGCAAGACAGAGTTTGTGGGGATAATCACTAGTTGGCTTTTGGTGCTGACATCTTGTGATACTTTTCTTTAACTCTTTTCTGGTTTCAGTTTGGTTTTTGGTGTAATTTCAGAATGGCCTCCATATAGGCAACATTCCAGCTCCATTCACTAAGGGAAGGAAAATTCAGGTCAGGAGACTAGTGTCTGGCAACTGGATATGATTCATGAATTTGTAGTAATTGCTTTTAATCTACCTTTTTTGGTCCTAAAACTCAGACCTGAATAGGTCTGAGCAACTCTCTATTAACTTTACCCAATAGACCTTGGACCACCTGTCTGTTTCCTGTTTTCCTTGCCAAGTATCCCTTTTGGGAAAAGCTGATTGGAAACACAGCAGGACAAAACTCATTTCTTTCCTTTCTTTGTTCCATCTGTCTCTCTTCTCATCTGGGAGATCTCTTGTTCACTCTCCCATTATTTCTCACGTTCAAGGGTAAATTCTCCACCTGTGCTCTTGAACCACTGCTTCCCATCTTCTTCCAGATGTTTCTCTTACAGTAAGTCCTACCCTTCCCTATCTTTCCAGTATTTTAGATGTCTCCCTCTACCCACTCGTCACACAAGCTAAAAATATTACCATGTCTTTTCCACTGAAAAAATCCTTAATTCCCCTGGAAAATCCTTTAATATTCACTTTTTCTTCACTAACCAAGCTCCTCAGAAAAAATAGGTTGCATTTTATGTACCCTTCTACCTCATCTCCTATTGACTCTTCAAAGCATGCATGCAGTTTTGTAACTATAACTGCATTTGAAAGTGGTTTCACTAATGTTCTCTTGATATGCCAAGTATTTTCACTACTCTCAGTAGCATTTGACATTATTGGCCATAATGCTTTTGACGTCACCCCTTATCATATATGAGACAGGACTCTTTCCTCTACTACTTCTTTGTTATTCTTTATCAGCTTCCTTTCTGGTTTCCTTTCTCCCCAAACTTAGGACTCCTTCTACTTCCCTCTTTTCACATTTTAAATCCACTTGCAGTTTCTACTACTACCTGATAACTGTCAGCTCTCCAGATACAAAAACTTTCTCTGAAATGTATGTAGCTGATTGCCTTCTGGATAGCCATATACATGACTATGGGGTGTCATCCTTGTTCCTTACCTTCAAGACAACCTATTCCCAAATGAACGCATAGTATCTACCTCCCCCTTGGCAAACCTAGTCTATTCTTTTATTTTCTTTTATGTTGAAAGACTATTACCACCTACTCAAGATTATGCTTTTAAAATTGTCCATGTTGATATTTGTGTGGGGATATAATTTATTTATTTTGACTGCTATTTAAAGACTGTCTGGACTCGAATCCTATTTTTGCCACTTAATAGTCTTGTGATCTTAGGTAAGTATTTAATTTCATCAGGTTTTATTTTTTTATTTTTTTCCATTTTATTTATTTTTTCAGCGTAACAGTATTCATTCTTTTTGCACAACACCCAGTGCTCCATGCAAAACGTGCCCTCCCCATTACCCACCACCTGTTCCCCCAACCTCCCACCCCTGACCCTTCAAAACCCTCAGGTTGTTTTTCAGAGTACATAGTCTCTTATGGTTCGCCTCCCCTCCCCAATGTCCATAGCCCACTCCCCCTCTCCCAATCCCACCTCCCCCCTGCAACCCCCAGTTTGTTTTGTGAGATTAAGAGTCATTTATGGTTTGTCTCCCTCCCAATCCCATCTTGTTTCACTTATTCTTCTCCTATCCTCCTACCCCCCCATGTTGCTTCTCCATGTCCTCATATCAGGGAGATCATATGATAGTTGTCTTTCTCCGATTGACTTGTTTCACTAAGCATGATACGCTCTAGTTCCATCCACGTCGTCGCAAATGGCAAGATTTCATTTCTTTTGATGGCTGCATAGTATTCCATTGTGTATATATACCACTTCTTCTTTATCCATTCATCTGTTGATGGACATCTAGGTTCTTTCCATAGTCTGGCTATTGTAGACATTGCTGCTATAAACATTCAGGTACACGTGCCCCTTCGGATCACTATGTTTGTATCTTTACGGTAAATACCCAGTAGTGCAATTGCTGGGTCATAGGGTAGTTCTATTTTCAACATTTTGAGGAACCTCCATGCTGTTTTCCAGAGTGGTTGCACCAGCTTGCATTCCCACCAACAGTGGAGGAGGGTTCCCCTTTCTCCACATCCTCGCCAGCATCTGTCATTTCCTGACTTGTTAATTTTAGCCATTCTGACTGGTGTGAGGTGATATCTCATTGTGGTTTTGATTTGTATTTCCCTGATGCCGAGTGACGTGGAGCACTTTTTCATGTGTCTGTGGGCCATCTGCATGTCTTCTTTGCAGAAGTGTCTGTTCATGTCCTCTGCCCATTTCTTGATTGGATTGTTTGTTCTTTGGGTGTTGAGTTTGCTAAGTTCCTTATAGATTTTGGATACTAGCCCTTTATCTGATATGTCGTTTGTGAATATCTTCTCCCATTCTGTCAGTTGTCTTTTGGTTTTGTTAACTGTTTCCTTTGCTGTGCAAAAGCTTTTGATCTTGATGAAATCCCAATAGTTCATTTTTGCCCTTGCTTCCCTTGCCTTTGCCGTTGTTCCTAGGAAGATGTTGCTACGGCTGAGGTCGAAGAGGTTGCTGCCTGCATTCTCCTCAAGGATTTTGATGGATTCCTTTCTCACATTGAGGTCCTTCATCCATTTGGAGTCTATTTTCGTGTGTGGTGTAAGGAAGTGGTCCAATTTCATTTTTCTGCATGTGGCTGTCCAATTTTCCCAGCACCATTTGTTGAAGAGGCTGTCTTTTTTCCATTGGACATTCTTTCCTGCTTTGTCGAAGATGAGTTGACCATAGAGTTGAGGGTCGATTTCTGGGCTCTCTATTCTGTTCCACTGATCTATGTGTCTGTTTTTGTGCCAGTACCATGCTGTCTTGATGATGACAGCTTTGTAATAGAGCTTGAAGTCCGGAATTGTGATGCCACCAACTTTGACTTTGTTCTTCAATATTCCTTTGGCTATTCGAGGTCTTTTCTGGTTCCATATAAATTTGAGGATTATTTGTTCCATTTCTTTGAAAAAAATGGATGGTATTTTGATAGGGATTGCATTAAATGTGTAGATTGCTTTAGGTAGCATAGACATTTTCACAATATTTATTCTTCCAATCCAGGAGCATGGAACATTTTTCCATTTTTTGGTGTCTTCCTCAATTTCTTTCATGAGTACTTTATAATTTTCTGTGTATAGATTCTTAGTCTCTTTGGTTAGGTTTAATCCTAGGTATCTTATAGTTTTGGGTACAATTGTAAATGGGATTGACTCCTTAATTTCTCTTTCTTCAGTCTTAGTGTTGGTGTACAGAAATGCAACTGATTTCTGTGCATTGATTTTATATCCTGACACTTTACTGAATTCCTGGACAAGTTCTAGCAGTTTTGGAGTGGAGTCTTTTGGGTTTTCCACATATAGTATCATATCATCTGCGAAGAGTGATAGTTTGACTTCATCTTTACCAATTTGGATGCCTTTAATTTCTTTTTGTTGTCTGATTGCTGAGGCTAGGACTTCTAGTACTGTGTTGAATAGCAGTGGTGATAATGGACATCCCTGCTGTGTTCCTGACCTTAACGGAAAAGCTTTCAGTTTTTCTCCATTGAGAATGATATTTGCGGTGGGTTTTTCATAGATGGCTTTGATAATATTGAGGTATGTGCCCTCTATCCCTACACTTTGAAGAGTTTTGATCAGGAAGGGATGCTGTACTTTGTCAAATGCTTTTTCAGCATCTATTGAGAGTATCATATGGTTCTTGTTCTTTCTTTTATTAATGTGTTCTATCACATTGATTGATTTGCGGATGTTGAACCAACCCTGCAGCCCTGGAATAAATCCCACTTGATCGTGGTGAATAATCCTTTTAATGTACTGTTGAATCCTATTGGCTAGTATTTTGGTGAGAATTTTTGTGTCTGTGTTCATCAAGGATATTGGTCTGTAGTTCTCTTTTTTGGTGGGATCCTTGTCTGGTTTTGGGATCAAGGTGATGCTGGCCTCATAAAATGAGTTTGGAAATTTTCCTTCCATTTCTATTTTTTGGAACAGTTTCAGGAGAATAGGAATAAGTTCTTTAAATGTTTGGTAGAATTCCCCTGGGAAGCCGTCTGGCCCTCGGCTTTTGTTTGTTTGGAGATTTTTGATGACTGTTTCAATCTCCTTACTGGTTATGGGCTTGTTCAGGTTTTCTATTTCTTCCTGGTTCAGTTGTGGTAGTTTATATGTCTCTAGGAATGCATCCATTTCTTCCAGATTGTCCAATTTGTTGGCGTAGAGTTGCTCATAGTAGGTTCTTATAATTGTCCGTATTTCTTTGGTGTTAGTTGTGATCTCTCCTCTTTCATTCATGATTTTATTTATTTGGGTCCTTTCTCTTTTCTTTTTGATGAGTCTGGCCAGGGGTTTATCAATCTTATTGATTCTTTCAAAGAACCAGCTCCTAGTTTCATTGATTTTTTCTATTGTTTTTTTGGTTTCTATTTCATTGATTTCTGCTCTGATCTTTATGATTTCTCTTCTCCTGCTGGGTTTAGGGTTTCTTTCTTGTTCTTTCTCCAGCTCCTTTACGCGTAGGGTTAGGTTGTGTACTTGAGACCTTTCTTGTTTCTTGAGAAAGGCTTGTACTGCTATATATTTTCCTCTCAGGACTGCCTTTGCTGTGTCCCACAGATTTTGAACTGTTGTGTTTTCATTATCATTTGTTTCCATGAATTTTTTCAATTCTTCTTTAATTTCCTGGTTAACCCATTCATTCTTTAGAAGGATGCTGTTTAGTCTCCATGTATTTGGGTTCTTTCCAGCTTTCCTCTTGTGATTGAGTTCTAGCTTCAGAGCATTGTGGCCTGAAAATATGCAGGGAATAATCCTAATCTTTTGATACCGGTTGAGACCTGATTTGTGACCCAGGATATGATCTATTCTGGAGAAGGTTCCATGTGCACTAGAGAAGAATGTGTATTCTGTTGCTTTGGGATGAAATGTTCTGAATATATCTGTGATGTCCATCTGGTCCAGTGTGTCATTGAAGGCCTTTATTTCCTTGTTGATCTTTGGCTTGGATGATCTGTCCATTTCAGTGAGGGGAGTGTTCAAGTCCCCTACTATTATTGTATTATTATTGATGTGTTTCTTTGATTTTGTTATTAATTGGTTGATATAGTTGGCTGCTCCCACGTTAGGGGCATTGATATTTAAAATTGTTAGATCTTCTTGTTGGACAGACCCTTTGAGTAGGATATAGTGTCCTTCCTCATCTCTTATTATAGTCTTTGGCTTAAAATCTAATTGATCTGATATAAGGATTGCCTCCCCAGCTTTCTTCTGATGCCCATTAGCATGGTAAATTGTTTTCCACCCCCTCACTTTAAATCTGGAGGTGTCTTCGCGTCTAAAATGAGTTTCTTGTAGGCAACATACTGATGGGTTTTGTTTTTTTATCCATTCTGATACCCTGTGTCTTTTGATTGGGGCATTTAGCCCATTAACATTCAGGGTAACTATTGAGAGATATGAATTTAGTGCCATTATTAGCCTGTAAGGTGACTGTTACTGTATATTGTCTCTGTACCTTTCTGATCTACTACTTTTAGGCTCTCTCTTTGCTTAGAGGACCCCTTTCAATATTTCCTGTAGAGCTGGTTTGGTGTTTGCAAATTCTTTCAGTTTTTGTTTGTCCTGGAAGCTTTTGATCTCTCCTTCTATTTTCAATGATAGCCTAGCTGGATAGAGTATTCTTGGCTGCATGTTTTTCTCGTTGAGTGCTCTGAATATATCATGCCAGCTCTTTCTGGCCTGCCAGGTCTCTGTGGATAAGTCTGCCGCCAATCTAATATTTTTACCATTGTATGTTACAGACTTCTTTTCTCGGGCTGCTTTCAGGATTTTCTCTTTGTCACTAAGACTTGTAAATTTTACTATTAGGTGACGGGGTGTGGACCTAAGTCTTGTTGACTTTGAGGGGGGTTCTCTGCATCTCCTGGATTTTGATGCTTGTTCCCTTTGCCATATTAGGGAAATTCTCTCCAATGATTCTCTCCAATAGACCTTCTGCTCCCCTCTCTGTTTCTTCTTTTTCTGGAATCCCAATTATTCTAATGTTGTTTTGTCTTATGGTGTCACTTATCTCTCGAATTCTCCCCTCATGGTCCAGTAGCTGTTTGTCCCTCTTTTGCTCGGCTTCCTTATTCTCTGTCATTTGGTCTTCTATATCACTAATTCTATCTTCTGCCTCATTTATCCTAGCAGTGAGAGCCTCCATTTTTGATTGCACCTCATTAATAGCTTTTTTGATTTCAACTTGGTTAGATTTTTGTTCTTTAATTTCTCCAGAAAGGGCTTTAATATCTCCAGAGAGGGTTTCTCTAATATCTTCCATGCCTTTTTCGAGCCTGGCTAGAATGTTCAGAATCGTCATTCTGAACTCTTGATCTGACATAGTACCAATGTCTGTGTTGATTAGGTCCCTAGCCTTCGGTACTGTCTCTTGTTCTTTTGTTTGTGGTCATTTTTTCTGCCTTGTCATTTTGTCCAGATAAGAGGATATGAAGGAGCAAATAAACTACTAAAAGGGTGGCAAAGACCCCGGAAAAATGCGCTGTAACCAAATCAGAAGAGACCCCAAATTGTGGGGGGGAGAAAGGGGATAAAAACAGGTTCTGAAAAAAAAAGAAAAAAAAAAGAAAAAGAAAAAAATTTAAAAAATAAAACAAATAAAATAATATAAAAAAGAAAGAAAAAATATATATATTTAGATGAACTAGTCAAAAAACGTTAAAAAAGAAAAGGGTAAAAGTTTTAAAAAATTTAGCAGAAGAAGAAAAAAGAAAAAAGAAAAAAAAATTGAAAAAAGAAAAAAAAATGAAAAAAGAAAAAAAAATTGAAGTAGCCGCAAGACTGAACAATCATGGGGAGATAGCCATGAGTTCCGTGCTTTGCTTTCTCCTCCTCTGGAATTGCTCTGCTGTCTTAGGAATTGAATCTGCTTTCTCCTTGATAGATGAACTTCGTCCTGGCTGGATATTTTGTTGATCTTCTGGGGGAGGGGCCTGTTGTAGTGCCTCTCAAGTGTCTTTGCCCGAGGCGGGATTGCACCGCCCTTACCGGCGGCCAGACTAAGTAATCGGCTCGGGTTCGCTTTTGGGAGCTTCTGTTCCCTGAACGCTTTCATAGAGTTCCGGAGGACGGGAATGAAAATGGCGGCCTCCCAGTCTCCGGCCCGGAGAAGCCGAGAGCCTGGGGCCCCACTCCTCAGTGCGCCCCCAGAGGACAGCACCCAATCACTCCCATATCCCCAGCCTCTAGCCGCGCTCCGAGCTCACCCAGCCCGTGACCAGTTCAAGGTAACCCCGAGCTGAGAGTTCAGTCCTCGGCTCTGTCTCTGCAGCCGGCTTCTCCGTTCTAATACCTGTGAGCTCTCCGACACTCCGACACCCCCGATCCTTCTGTGACCCTGCGGGACCTGCGGCCACACTGACCCCGCGTGGGCTTCACCCTGGTTTAGCCTCTGGAGCAATGTCCCTCAGTGGAACAGACTTTTAAAAGTCCTGATTTTGTGCTCCGTTGCTCCGCCGCTTGCCGGGAGCCGGCCCCTCCCCCCGCGGTCTATCTTCCCGTCGTTTTAGATTCACTTCTCCGCCAGTCCTACCTTTTAGAAAGTGGTTGATTTTCTGTTTCTAGAGTTGTTGTTCTTCTTCTCTTCACTCTCCCGTTGGATTTGTAGGTGTTTGCAATGTTTAGATAAGCTATCGAGCTGATTTCCTGCTACCTGATGTAGTCTCAGGCTGCTACTTCTCCGCCCAGGTTTTATTTTTTATCTGAAAAATTAAACTTTTATATCTAGTATCTGAGATTGATGTTCCATATATATATTCACTATATATATTAACATATATATAACATATTTACAATGTTCCATATATATTTTAGAGATATGTATATGTATGTATATACACACACATAACATATATCTTTACCAACACTCGTTATTACCAGACCTTTTAATTTTCATCAATCTTTTGGGTATCATCTCAATAGGATGAAATTAATGTCTATAGGGTTTTGCCCACACTTCCATGGAAAAATAAATACATATTTAGCAAGTGCTTAGAAGAGTACCTAGTACATAATAACAATTCAGTGAATGTTACCTGTTACTCTTTTTAGTATTATTATAGAGTATTCTACTGTGATGCTATATCATGTAATTTTATCCATTTGCTTATTACTGAATATTCAGACTTTATTCTTTTGCTACTAAAAACCTTGTTTGATGATTATGCTATTCCATTCTCTTTGACAATAATTGGTTGGAGAATGGGCACATGATCAATGGTGAGCAAAGAAACATGGACTTTTGGAAATGGTTCCCTTACTTCTAAAAAGAAGTCACAAGAATACAGTATTCTTCCTTTTCTTCTCTCTATGTTGTCTGTCTAGATGAGATCCTTGGAAGAGTTGCAGTGTCTTGCCACTGAGAGAAGCCAGTGTGGGAGAGAAATGGGTATATTAAAAATGGCAGAAACAGAGCTGGAAAGAACTGGCTTCTTGAAGACTTGTTGAGCCATTGATCATTATAAGCTTGGTTTTCAGCTAAACTTTGTACATGGGTGATAGTAGATGTCCATGTTAATTAAGCCAATTAGAGATAAGATTTCTGTTGCCTAAAGTCAAAAGAATTCTAACTATAAACTTGATGAAATCATTAAAAAAAACATATACTCCCACTAGCAGTGTACTAGGGTTTGTATTTTTCCATGACTTCATCAACACTTGGTATTATCAAACCTTTTAATGTCTGACAATGTTATGGGTATGAAAGAGTAGCTCACTGATGTTGCAATATAAATCGCTGTGATTTTCTGTGTATGTAATCATAAGATCCTCCAAACCTCAACTAGGATATATTTATAACTTATATCTCATTTCTTCTTATTCTTTCATTACATTTGCTAGTAATATACAGGGTTGAGAAGAAGCAGTCATGGTAACAGCATTTTTAAAAAAAAATAGAATTTTATTTCTTACTTACTTTTCTGGAAGACTGGTAGCTGTCAGTTTGGAGCTGATATGGTCCTACATATTGTTAAGACTCAGACTTTCCAGTTCCCCATTCCTACACTCTTGATTCATAGCAGCCTCCATGTCAGCAGTGACAGGAAGGAGGAAGAGTCCGAAAAGAAAGGTCAAAACTCATGCACCGGATATCTGTTAAGAAAGGCTCATGGAAACTTCCACTTAAAGCTTATATTTATATCTCATTAGCCTAAAACTTGGATTAGAGGTAGATATGTGGGGGAATAACTAATGTATGGAATGCTTCTAACATTTCACTGCCATTGAATTCACTTGCTTTTTGGCAGATATGAACAATCTGATGAGGACAGTGACCTTCTATTACTGTTTCGTTCATTGTTTCTCTCATAGGTTGTTTTGAATTTTATTATATGATGGCTGCATTTATTGATGTAGACTTTTCTTTACATTGTCAGGTTGATGTATTATACTAATGTATTTTCTAAATTTAAATCATCTTTACATTCTTGGGATAAAACATATTTAGTCATGAAAAACCTGCACTTGCGTGTGCATCAGTTTGCTAATATCCATTTCATAAGTGATAATTTCTAATCATCTTCCTGGTTTTATTTTTTTTTGCAGGATTGCTAGCAAATTCATACAAGTTTCATAAAATTTACAAGAAAAAGTTTTCTATTTCTTGATAACTTTAGTAGACTACACTAATCAAACCATCTGGACCTGTTGCTTTTTCTGTCTGTAGATATTTTGATAATGATTATATAGCTTTAGTCGACATAGATCTACATAGATTTTTTACTTATAATGAGTACATTTTGTTACATGTATTTCTAGATAATTAACATTTTATTTTAAAATTTATTATAAAGGGTCTCATACTTTTTAAAAAAGATTTTATCTATTTATTTAACAGAGAGAGAGAGAGATATCACAAGTAGGCAGAGAGGCAGGCAGAGAGAGAGGGGGAAGCAGGCTACCTGCTGAGCACAGAGCCCGATGTGGGGCTCAATCCCAGGACCCTGAGATCATGGCCTGAGCTGAAGGCAGAGGCATAATGCACTGAGCCACCTGGTGCCCAGGGTCTCATACTGTTACCAGGTTTTTAAATTCCTCAATATTATACATAGTTATAGTCTTTTCAATATCTATTTATTTATCCACTTATCACCTATCTGTCATTTCTCTCTTTTTTTTTTCCTAATCAACTTTGGCAAAATTTTGCCTACATTAGTGGTGCTTTTATAGAACTGGGCTTTTACTTCATTGCTTTTCTCTATTCTTTTTGCTTGTTTCCCATGACATCAATATTTCCTCTTTCATTATTTTTTCTACTTTAAGAAATTTTAATATTTTTTAATTTATTGATTGTAATTTATTTATTTATTTATTTACTTATTTATTTATTTAAGAGGGAGAGAGAGGATCTTAACCAGGATGCTTGCCCAGTGTAGAGCTTGGCTAGGGACCTGATGTCACAACTTGAGATCATGGCCTGAGCTGATATCAAGAGTCAGATGCTTAACCAGCTGAGCCACCCAGAGGCCCCTTGATTGTAATTTAAATCATTAGTGCTTAATCTGTTAGTTATGGTTTAATCCATGCTCTTCTGTATTAGTTAGGATATGCTCTAGTATAATGCAAATACATTTTCAGGAATATTTTGAGTAGGAGTCCAGACTTCAAGTGATGGCTTAAAGGCTTCAGGCCCTGAGATCCCTCCATTTTGCTCCTCTCCTATTGTTTTGGAATTCCTATCCCTATGGAATCCTCACATGCATAGGAGAATATTACCCAAAAGCACAGCTACATTCAAGCTTAAAATCATAATATCACTTCTATTCACTCATCTTGTTTTCCAACTCTAAGACAAGGGAGACACACTCATCTGTTCTTTTGGCTGGAAGGCATAGGTTGTCCACCCATCCCCAACACACACACACACACACACACACACACACACACACACACACACACACTTTTAAAAAATGGAATAATTTCTCATGTTATATAGATCTCCACCTCGAAGCCCAGGTTCAAATTCTGGGTCTAGCACTTCAAAATGTAGCATTCAACAAGACATTTAAATTCCCTAAAACTTGGTGTTCTCATTTGGAAAACGAGAATAATACAATATTTCTTATGAAGTTGTTGAAAAGCTTTAAGTAGGGAGAGTGCACAGTTTAGTGTCTGGCATTTAGTAGCATTCAACAGAAGTACACCCCTGTGTACCTACAGGAAATGGCTCAGTAAAGGTGAGATCACCAAATGTAATTCCCAAGTTAAGAAGAAAATGTTTGTGGTTTTCTTGTTATGTGTCTGCTTTGGTAAGAAAGGACAATGCTTTTTTTAAAGGTGACAATTCTCTAATCATGGTAAAGGGAGATAAATACTTTGTTTTCCTCCAGGGAGAAAAAAGAGATGCAGTAAATGCTTAATGGAATTTTCTTCAATGCCACAAAGTTCATGGCTATAAATCTTGAACACAAGTTGAATTATTGTTGACTTTTTATTTCCTCAGGGTGTTTTTGACCACATCATTAAACTGTATCACTTTCATTGACCTAATTTTATCATGAAGTCTTAGGGGATTACATAAAGGGATACTTTTAAAAATAAAATAAAATAGTAAAATAATAAAATAAAATAAAAGGCTTTGTTCCATGTGGTCAATATGACGTTGTTGCTAATTCCTATAAATTGCTGCTAACTCATTTTTGTTTCTTGGAAGAGTACATATAAAGCTAAATAAATTTTGGTTTTCCTTTATGAAATATTATTTCCATAAAAGAACAGAGACCATAAAGAGTAAAAGAGTAAGGTTCAATTATTCTTATATGATTTATTAATATTAAAGTATTAACACATTATTAATTACTAATATAATATTAATAATAATATTATGTTATTCTTAATATTTATTAAGAGAAATATCTAAGAATAAAATGAAAGATGTTACTCTTCACAAACTAATTTAAATGTATTTTGAAAATATGGGTTCAGAGAGTCTAGTTACAGTTTTTTTTCATTTTTAAAGGATTTTATTTCTTTATTTGTCAGAGAGATAGCCTGAGAGAGTGTGTGCACACACAAGCGGAGGAGCGGCAGGCAGAGGGAGAAGCAGGTTCCTCACTGAGCAAGGAGTCTGATGTAGGACTCGATCTCAGGACCCTAGGATCATGACCTGAGCCAAAGGCAGATGCTTAACCAACTGAGCCACCCAGGCATCCCTAGTTGCTGGTTTTCAACTCACAGATAAGTATACCTAACTTTAGAATTCAAATATCATCTTTTGCACACTACCTAGAATAAATTATTACTGCAAAAAATATACATCAATATACGTGTGAACTTTTTTCCCTTGACTATGAAAGGAAGTCTGAGAAATGCTATCTGTATCTTATCTGGGGACTAAGTAGTATAATTTGTCTTATACTATAAAATTCTATTGGAAATTTTATGTGAAAGAAAAAATGAGTAAATTCTAACAACTTAACAACATGACTACAGGGGAAAGATGAGAAGAGATTGTGGCAGAAAGAGAGACAAAAACAAAGCCAGAGACAGAAACAGCCATAAACAAAAAATGACAGAAATAGAGCAGCAGAGAGAGGCATTTCCCCCTACAACTGAATGAGGTCATCTACTTACCTGGGTTGTCTCTAAGATACTAATTTCATATTGAGGGACGATGCTTCCATATTGAGAAAGCATGAAGAAATTAATTTCATAAACTCTCCAGAAGTCTCTCTCTCTCTCTTTTGAAGATTTATTTACTTATTAGAGAGAGAGTGAGAGAGAAACCAGGAGTACGCAGCTAGGGGGAGGGGCAGAAGGAGAGGGGAAAAAAGAATCCTCAAGCAGACCCAGGACTGAGCATGGAGCTCCATGTAGGGTTAGATTTCAGGACCCTGAGATCATGACCTGAGCTTAAATCAAGTGTCAGATGCTAAACCAATTGAGCCATTCAGGCACCCCTCTCCAGAAGCCTCTTTTATTAAAACCATTTTTTTTTTGAAACTTAAGACTAGTGACTAGTGCTATATACCACTTGAAGAACCAAGACAAATAATGTTTGCCTTCCTTGTCTTCCTTGATCTGTCTCTGGGAGTGTGTCAGAGAAAGGAGCTCAATGCCCAAGAGGAACAAGAAGGGCAGACCTCACACGATGCCACATCCTAGATGATTATCATCTTACAATGATGTTGGGACTTCTTCTCCAATCAGCGGTATCTTGATTTTTAAGTTTTAAGCACAGTTTTATATAAGCGTATGATCTCTATGTTGTTGTTGTTGTTGCCTCATATATGTTTCCTATATATGGGGAATCATTACTTGGTTTCCCAAGCAAATCAGTTTTTCTCAAACTAAAAGTTAACCTTTGTTGAATGCTATCATTACAAAAAATAACCTAGATAGAGTATTTTTACAACTACAACTGTCTGTTCCAAAAAGGTTGTGATACCTGGAAGTAATATATATCTATAGATATATAGATATATGTGATATATGGTATATATGATAACTATATCTATCTATACATATTTTTGAGGTAATGGTGAAGAGTGGAGAACCTGAAGGAAGCATGACTTTCACCTGGTAACTTTCTTCATTTTCATTACCACTTTATGATGCTATTTGCTGCTGAATAAAAAGTTTCTCCTAGCCATGATTTCCTTCTGTTCATCCCTGCAGTGCAGGCAGAATCCTGTATGTGTGACACTGCAATCTGTCACATGGTATGATTGTAATCCCCACACATTCGGCATTCACCATACCAAGTGCAAGGAAAAGAAGAACAATATCCTCCACACTTAGTTAAAATGTCATGGAAAACTGTGAAAAACACTCACACAAAGTGTTCAGGGTGTCCATTTTTTCAGCATGATGTATTTTTAGTTTTCTGCAGCCGGCAAGTCTTAATTCAAACCAAAGAAAAATATCAATGGACTGCATATGGTACACTTCTCAGCATCTTTAAACATATTTGAACTAAGCAACATCATCCTTACAGCATTTTCCAGGACTAAACTGTAACTGCTCACATTTATAGTGCCTCCAAATCAGGGAATGAAAAGGCAATAAAGAATCATTATTCCTATCTTTCTGGATGCTCTTTCTTAGTCTTTTTGTGGGTTCTGATCTTGGTCCTCTTCTTTTTTATGATCTTTCATGTTTACATCCACCCCCTAGATGATCTCATTCAGACCCATGTCTACCATCCACATACTAATGACTTCCAAATTCATGTCATTACTGTAGCTCTTTCCCTTGAAATTTTAATTCATATATCCAGCCACCTACTTGACATCTCTTCTTAGATGTATAAGAAGCAGCTCATACTTAATATGTGAAAGATGTCCAGACACCAAGCCCAAGTCTGCTTTCTCATCTGGGTTTATGGCAACTTCATTTTTCTAGTTGTTTTGCACCAAACCTTATAACTGACAATAATCTATGTAACAAGTACCAAATATCTTGTTGTCCTACTTCGAAAACTTCTATAAAGTCATAGTTAAAAAGCATATTTTTAGTAACTTAATGTTGAAAGCACTAGAATAATTTGTTGTGTGTTGAAAAAGGAACAAGAAATGGAATTCACGGTAATAAATACTAAAAATGAGCAAAGAAATAATTATTTTTTTAAAAGATTTTTTTAAGACTTTTTAAAAAAAGTTTATTTGAAAGAGAAGGGGGGGGGAAAGGAGGAAAGGGAAAGAGTGGGAGGAGGGGTAGAGGAAGAAGGAGAGAATTCTCAAGCAGACTCCAGACTGAACACAGAGCCAGACAAGACGTTTGATCCCAGGACCCTAAGACAATGACTTGAGCCGAAATCAAGAGTCAGATGATTAATCGACTGAGCAACCCAGGCACTCCCAAGAACTCATTCTTTTTTTTTTTAATTTTTTATTTATTTTTTATGTTTTAATAAACATATAATGTATTTTTACCCCAGGGTACAGGTCTATGAATCGCCAGGTTTACACACTTCACAGCACTCACCATAGCACAGACCCTCCCTAATGTCCATAACCCCACTCCCTCCTCCCCCCAGGAACCCTCAGGTTGTTTTGTGAGATTAAGAGTCACTTATGGTTTGCCTCCCTCCCAATCCCATCCTTTATTCTTCTCCTATCCCCTTAACCCCCCATGTTGCATCTCCATGTCCTAATATCAGGGAGATCATATGATAGTTGTCTTTCTCCGATTGACTTATTTCACTAAGCATGATACCCTCTAGTTCCATCCACGTCGTCGCAAATGGCAAGATTTCATTTCTTTTGATGGCTGCATAGTATTCCATTGTGTATATATACCACTTCTTCTTTATCCATTCATCTGTCGATGGACATCTAGGTTCTTTCCATAGTTTGGCTATTATAGACATTGCTGCTATAAACATTCAGGTGCACGTACCCCTTTGGATCACTACATTTGTATCTCTAGGGTAAATACCCAGTAGTGCAATTGCTGGGTCATAGGGTAGTTCTATTTTCAACATTTTGAGGAACCTCCATGCTGTTTTACAGGGTGGTTACACCAGCTTGCATTCCCACCAACAGTGTAGGAGGGTTCTCCTTTCTCTGCATCCTCGCCAGCATCTGTCATTTCCTGACTTGTTAATTTCAGCCATTCTGACTGGTGTGAGGTGATATCTCATTGTGGTTTTGATTTGTATTTCCCTGATGCCAAGTGATGTGGAGCACTTTTTCCTGTGTCTGTTGGCCATTTCGATGTCCTCTTTGCAGAAATGTCTGTTCATGTCTTCTGTGCATTTCTTGATTGGATTATTTGTTCTTTGGGTGTTGAGTTTGCTAAGTTCTTTATAGATTTTGGACACTAGCCCTTTATCTGATATGTCGTTTGCAAATATCTTCTCCCATTCTGTCAGTTGTCTTTTGGTTTTGTGAACTGTTTCTTTTGCTCTGCAAAAGCTTTTGATCTTGATGAAATCCCAATAGTGCATTTTTGCCCTTGCTTCCCTTGCCTCTGCCAATGTTCCTAGGAAGATGTTGCTGCGGCTGAGGTCAAGAGGTTGCTGCGTGTGTTCTCTCAATGGTTTTGATGGATTCCTTTCTCACATTGAGGTCCTTCATCCATTTTGAGTCTATTTTCGTGTATGGTGTAAGGAAATGATCCAATTTCATTGTTCTGCATGTGGCTGTCCAATTTTCCCAACACCATTTATTGAAGAGGCTGTCTTTTTTCCATTGGACATTCTTTCCTTCTTTGTCGAAGATTAGTTGACCATAGAGTTGAGGGTCTATTTCTCGGCTCTCTATTCTGTTCCATTGATCTATGTGTCTGTTTTTGTGCCAGTACCAAGCTGTCTTGATGATGACAGCTTTGTCATAGAGCTTGAAGTCCGGAATTGTGATGCCACCAACTTTGGCTTTCTTTTTCAATATTGCTTTGGCTATCCGAGGTCTTTTCTGGTTCCATATAAATTTTAGGATTATTTGTTCCATCTCTTTGAAAAAAATGGGTGGTATTTTGATAGGGATTGCATTAAATATGTAGATTGCTTTAGGTAGCATAGACATTTTCACAATATTCATTCTTCCAACCCATGAGCATGGAACATTTTTCCATTTCTTTGTGTCTTCCTCAATTTCTTTCATGAGTACTTTATAGTTTTCTGCGTATAGATTCTTAGCCTCTTTGGTTAGGTTTATTCTTAGGTATCTTATAGTTTTGGGTGCAATTGTAAATGGGATTGACTCCTTAATTTCTCTTTCTTCAGTCTTGTTGTTGGTGTAGAGAAATGCAACTGATTTCTGTGCATTGATTTTATATCCTTTACTGAATTCCTGTACAAGTTCTAGAAGTTTTGGAGTGGAGACTTTGGGTTTTCCACATATAATATCACATCATCTGTGAAAGTGATAGTTTGACTTCTTCTTTGCTGATTTGGATGCCTTTAATTTCCTTTTGTTGTCTGATTGCTGAGGCTAGGACTTCTAGTACTATGTTGAATGGCAGTGGTGATAATGGACTCCCCTGCCGTTTTTCTCCATCCAGTATTTCTCCATTGAGAATGATATTTGCGGTGGGTTTTTCATAGATGGCTTTGATAATATTGAGGTATGTGCCCTCTATCCCTACACTTTGAAGAGTTTTGATCAGGAAGGGATGCTGTACTTTGTCAAATGCTTTTTCAACATCTACTGAGAGTATTATATGGTTCTTGTTCTTTCTTTTATTAATGTGTTGTATCACATTGATTGATTGAACCAATTGATTGATGTTGAACCAAACTTGCAGCCCTGGAATAAATTCCACTTGGTCATGGTGAATAATCCTTTTAATGTACTGTTGAATACTATTGGCTAGTATTTTGGTGAGAATTTTCACATCTGTGTTCATCAAGGATATTGGTCTGTAGTTTTCTTTTTTGATGGGATCCTTGTCTGGTTTTGGGATCAAGGTGATGCTGGCCTCATAAAATGAGTTTGGAAGTTTTCCTCATATTTCTATTTTTTTGAAAAGTTTCAGGAGAATAGGAATTAATTCTTCTTTTAATGTTTGGTAGAATTCCCCTGGGAAGCCGTCTGGCCCTGGGCTTTTGTTTGTTTGGAGATTTTTTTTTTTTAACGATTTTATTTATTTGACGGATAGAGATCACAAGTAGGGAGAGAGGCAGGCAGAGAGAGAGAGGAGGAAGCAGGCTCCCTGCCAAGCAGAGAGCCCGATGTGGGGCTCGATCCCAGGACCCTGGGATCATGACCTGAGCTGAAGGCAGAGGCTTTAACCCACTGAGCCACCCAGGCGCCCCTGTTTGGAGATTTTTGATGACTGTTTCAATCTCCTTACTGGTTATGGGTCTTTTCAAGTTTTCGATTTCTTCCTGGTTCAGTTGTAATAGTTTATATGTCTCTGTGAATGCATCCATTTCTTCCAGATTGTCCAATATGTTGGCGTAGAGTTGCTCATAGTATGTTCTTATAATTGTCTGTATTTCTTTGGTGTTAGTTGTGATCTCTCCTCTTTCATTCATGATTTTATTTATTTGGGTCCTTTCTCTTTTCTTTTTGATAAGTCTGGCCAGGGGTTATCAATCTTATTAATTTTTGCAAAGAACCAGCTCTTAGTTTTGTTGATTAGTTCTATTGTTTGTTTTTTTTTTGTTTTTTTTTTTGGTTTCTATTTCATTGATTTCTGCTCTGATCTTTATGATTTCTCTTCTCCTGCTGGGTTTAGGGTTTCTTTCTTGTTCCTTCTCCAGCTCCTTTACGCGTAGGGTTAGGTTGTGTACTTGAGACCTTTTTTGTTTCTTGAGAAAGTCTTGTACCACTATATATTTTCCTCTCAGGACTGCCTTTGCTGTGTCCCACAGATTTTGAGCCATTGTGTTTTCATTATCATTTGTTTCCATGAATTTTTTCAATTCTTCTTTAATTTCCTGGTTGACCCATTCATTCTTTAGAAGGATGCTGTTTAGTCTCCATGTATTTGGATTATTTCCAAATTTCCTCTTGTGATTGAGTTTTAGCTTCAGAGTGTTGTGGTTTGAAAATATTCAGGGAATGATCCCAATCTTTTGATACCAGTTGAGACCTGATTTAGGACCCAGGATGTGACCTATTCTAGAGAATGTTCCATGTGCACTAGAGAAGAATGTGTATTGTGTTGCTTTGGGATGAAATGTTCTGAATATATCTGTGATGTCCATCTGGTCCAATGTGTCATTTAATATCTTTATTTCCTTTTGATCTTTTGCTTGGATGATCTTTCCATTTCAGTGAGGGGAGTGTTAAAGTCCCCTACTATTTTGTATTATTGTTGATATGTTTCTTTGGTTTTGTTATTAATTGGTTTATATAGTTGGCTGCTCCCATGTTAGGGGTGTAGATATTTAAAATTTTTAGATTTTCTTGTTGGACAGACCCTTTGAGTATGATACAGTGTTCTTCCTCATCTCTTATTACAGTCTTTGGCTTAAAGTCTAATTGATCTGATATAAGGATTGCCACCCCAGCTTTCTTCTGATGCCCATTAGCATGGTAAATTGTTTTCCACCCCCTCACTTTAAATCTGGAGGTGTCTTCGTGTCTAAAATGAGTTTCTTGTAGGCAACATACTGATGGGTTTTGTTTTTTTATCCATTCTGATACCCTGTGTCTTTTGATTGGGGCATTTAGCCCGTTAACATTCAGGGTAACTATTGAGAGATATGAATTTAGTGACATTGCATTGCCTGTAAGGTGATGGTTACTGTATATTGTCTCTGTTCCTTTCTTATCTACTATTTTTAGGCTCTCTCTTTGCTTAGAGGACCCCTTTCAATATTTCCTGTAGAGCTGGTTTGGTGTTTGCAAATTCTTTCAGTTTTTGTTTGTTCTGGAACCTTTTTATCTCTCCCTCTATTTTCAATGATAGCCTAGCTGGATAGAGTGTTCTTGGCTGCATGTTTTTCTCGTTTAGTGCTCTGAATACATCATGCCAGCTCTTCCTGGCCTGCCAGGTCTCTGTGGATAAGTCTGCTGCCAATCTAATATTTTTACCATTGTATGTTACAGACTTCTTTCCCCAGGCTGCTTCCAGGATTTTCTCTTTGTCACTAAGACTTGTAAATTTTACTATTAGGTGATGGGGTGTGGACCTATTTTTGTTGATTTTGAGGGGGGTTCTCTGCATCTCCTGGATTTTGATGCTTGTTCCCTTTGCCATATTAGGAAAATTATCTCTAATAATTCTTTCCAATATATCTTCTGCTCCCCTCTCTCATTCTTCTTCTTCTGGAATCCCAATTATTCTAATGTTGTTTCATCTTATGGTATCACTTATCTCTCGAATTCTCCCCTCATGGTCCAGTAGCTGTTTGTCCCTCCTTTGCTCAGCTTGTTTATTCTCTGTCATTTGGTCTTCTATATCACTAATTCTTTCTTCTGCTTCATTTATCCTAGCAGTGAGAGCCTCCATTTTTGATTGAACCTCATTAATAGCTTTTCTGATTTCAACTTGGTTAGATTTTTGTTCTTTAATTTCTCCAGAAAGTGCTTTTATATCTCCAGAGAGGTTTTCTCTAATATCTTCCATGCTTTTTTTGAGCCCGGCTAGAACCTTTAGAATCATCATTCTGAACTCTAGACCTGACATATTACCAATGTCTGTATTGATTAGGTCCCTAGCTTTCGGTACTGCCTCTTGTTCTTTTTTTTGTTTGTGTGGTGAATTTTTCTGTCTTGTCATTTTGTCCAGATAATAGTATATGAAGGAGCAAGTAAAATACTAAAAGCATGGCAAAGACCCCAGGAAAATGCACTTTAACTAAATCAGAAGAGAGTCCAAATCGTGGGGGGGGGAGAAAGGTGATAAAAAGAGGTTCAGGAAAAAAAAAAGAAAAAATTAGAAAAAGAAAACAAATAAAGAAAAAATGTAAAAAAGAAAAAAATATATATATATTAGATAAACTAGTTAAAAACGTTAAAAAAAATCGTAAAAGTTAAAAAAAATTAGCACAAGAAGAAAAAAGTGGAAAAAAAATTAAATTAACTGCAAGACTAAAGAATCATGGGGAGAAAGCCATGTTTTCCATGCTTTGTTTTCTCTTCCTCTGGAATTCCGCTGCTGTCCTTAGTATTGAACCTGTTCTCCTTGGTAGGTGAACTTGGTCCTGGCTGGATTTCTTGTTGATCCTCTGGGGGAGGGGCATGTTGTAGTGACTCTCAAGTGTCTTTGCCCCAGGCATAATTGCACTGCCCTTACCAGGGGCCAGGCTAAGTCATCTGCTCGGGTTCGCTTTCGGGAGCTTTTGTTCCCTGAACGCTCTCTGTAGAGTTACAGAGGACAGGAATGAAAATGGCGGCCTCCCAGTCTCTGTCCCATAGGAGCCGAGAGCCCGGGGCCCCACTCCTCAGTGTACCCCCAGAGAACAGCGCCCAATCACTCCTGTATCCCCGGCCTCCGGCCGTGCTCCAAGCTCACCCAGCCTGCGACCGGTTCAAGATAATCCTGAGCTGAGAGCTCACTCCTCAGCTCTGTCTCTGTAGCCGGCTTCCCGTTCTAATACCTGGGAACTCTGCGACACTCCAACACCCCCGATCCTTCTGTGACCCTGTGGGACCTGTGGCCACGCTGACCCTGTGTGGGCTTCACCCCGGTTTAGCCTCTGGAGCGATGTCTCCCAGTGGAGCAGACTTATAAAAGTCCTGATTTTGTGCTCCATTGCTCTGTTGCTTGCCAGGAGCCGGCCCCTCCCTCCGTGGTCTATCTTCCCATTGCTTTGGATTCACTTCTCTGCCAGTCTTACCTTTCAGAAAGTGGTTGATTTTCTGTTTCTAGAATTGCTGTTCTTCTTCTCTTTGATCTCCTGTTGGATTTGTAGGTGTTTGCAATGTTTAGATAAGCTATCTAGCTGATCTCCTGCTACCTGATGTAGTCTCAGCCTGCTACTTCTCTGCCTTCTTGACTCCTCCTTCTCCCCAAGAACTCATTCTTTAACACAATTTTGTCTATACAGCAAGGCTCAAAGGATGACAGGATAAGTGAACAAATAAAGAGCATGGTATTTATAATATATCAGCATCAATATTTAAAGTGTAGTCTCCATTTGACAATATGAAAAATGGATATAAAAATAGAATAATTAGAACTCTATTTTTAATCCAAAAAATCAAGTTTCTTACTATTATCTCCCTAAGTATTATGTTTTGAAGACTTATCTTGGTAAATTGCCTCACATAAGTGCAAAAATTTTTCAGGTTTGTAAAGTAGTTAGTATAAAGTTAATGAGTAAAAAAATCTGTTCAAAGGAATATTCTGTTTCTCCAAAATATGCAGTACATTTTATTGCTTAAACAATATATCTAGGTAATGTTTATTAGTAAATGAGTTTATAAAGAACAATTAATCAGTGTGTGTCCATTAATCTCACACTATATTGCATAATTACTCCAATACAAATAGTAGAGAATGCTGTAAGACAATTCTCTGCCAGGAAAATGTTCATCACAAATATGTATAAAATAAATTAATGATTTTTCCATACTTTAATTCGTGGTTTAGCCTAGGAATGTTTACCTTTTGCAGACTAGTAAAGTCAAAGGATACTGGCTTGCAATGTTTTTAATGCATAACATTTATATAGGGAACAAATTATATTGAGATAGCCAAATATTGAAATCGGGAACAAATAATACTGAAATTGTCCAGTATGGGAATAGGAAATAAATTATATCAGAACAGTCAAAATATTAAGAAAATATTTGTGACAAATATTGTTTCCTTAAATATTAATAACAAACAAGATCTAACAGTTGGTCTAATAACTGGTATAATTTCAAAACAGTGATATGATGAAAATTTCTAGGTATCTTCAATACATTTAAATATGACATTATGAAAATATCTGATTTCTGTTGGGGACAAAGCCATTGATATTACTAACAATAATGTCATTGATTGCTTACATTCTTATGGGAAGGAAATGCTAACATTTGAGTTGTAGTTTAGTAAAGATAAAAATGTACTTTTTTCCCATCTAAATTTTCAACTCCCCTTGAACTCTGATGGATTTCAGAGGAAGACTGGTCCCTATAGAAGAATTCCTGATTTAGCGCTTTTCTTGATTAAAGGTTGTTAATGCATTAAAATGGTGTTTTTTGAGACTGTCAAAATCACACTTTTATTTTTCTTTTCCTCTTGGAGGATCAATGTTTGGATTTAAAAATATATACCCTTTTATAAATATTAACTGTCATCTTTAGCTGTGATAGATATTCACTTATCCCAAGGTGGCACATCCATAAATACATTCATGTTTCTTTCCATGTTTCTTCTCATATCCTCAGTAGAAATTTTATTCTCCTGTGTGTTCTCCAAATTAGTTAACAAAAAGCATTTGCTTAAACGTATTTCTCATTTGTGATGCTTAATCAAAAGGAGAATATTTTCCCCCAGCTTTCTCTAACTTGACGCAAGAAACAGCTAAAAGATTTTTTCAATGAGACTCATTATGTGGCTGCTGATTAGTGAGATCTGCTTGTTTGGGGTGATTGATACTGGCTTCTGGAGTACCAGAAAAGGGAGCTTTGCCAGATTTAGAAGTTGTCCCACCGTTATGAGGTCTGTAGTTTTGAACAGAAAAAAAGAGACTCTGAGCATTTAAATTTGTTTGTTCTTGGCAAAATACATCTCAAAAGGCTTCCTGGAGATCCCATATCTTAAAAAACAATCTTGATAACTCCAGTGACTCGAATTGTATTAGAGGTTTCAGAATTTCTTTTGCTCTCAATAAAGAATAATCCCTTGGCAAAATAAGTATGGGCTTACCATGAACCTGGGATGTGTACATGTTATTCTGAGATCTTCAGCAATCTCACACAGGTTCTGTCATTAACCCAGGCTTTATTTGGATCATAAAGAACTGCCCTAAGATGATAAGGCTAGTGCATCATCTTAATTCTACCGTTGTTAGTCCTCAGGGCTTGTCACTTAATTATAAGGCTCTTGAGTTTCTATGATTGTGAAATTCACCTTGTAAGATCTGATACTAACCTAATTTTCCTTAGCTCTTTAGAAAACAAGAAAAGAAAGGATTTTCAGCATGTACTTTGGGGAAAGATGGAAATTAATATTGAATGAATAGTCTATGACAAATCATTTTAAATCACTCCTGACTTGAACACCAATACTATATAAAATATGAGCTGGTGCTTTGGAATATAACTTAAATCAGATCTGGGGATTGTGTCCATTTAAAATGTTTAATATTTACAGTCATTTTCATTCATTCAACAAATATTTACAAATATTTACTAAACACCTACAATGTCATAGGCAACATATCAGGTAAGTCAAACACAAAATGGATAAATTGTGGGCTCTTCCCTCAGTGATCTCACAGTGCAGGAAGGAAGTAATGCTTAAACATTCTGTAAGAACTCTAGCTCTTTCTGTTTTAAGATAACTCCTTCCATCTCTAGATGTTGTATCTTTCCATTTCCTTCCCTTCCCTTGGAATCAGATTGGAACTATAGAAGAAAATTAAAAACATCTTTAGTATTCTACATTGTTTATTTCACAAACTAACATTAAATAATTAAGGCTAAGAAACATATGTCTTATTTTTATAGAATCTTAGTATTGATATGAATCACAAACTAAGAGAAAATTATTCTACCTATTAGAATCCTTTCATATGAAAAAGTACTTTCTCAGTCTCTTAGCATTTTTTCACTTTAGTCACCAGTAACTTCTACATTCTGAGGAAGGAGACTATTAAAAAATAAAAAGAATTGAAATTTTAATAAATTCAGTTCTTATAAAACTTTTGACAATGAAGGCAAAATACTTGAGATGAATATTGTATTATCAAGAGTGAATATTACTAATGGAGTATTATGCCTCCATCAGAAAGGATGAATACCCAACTTTTGTATCAACATGGACAGGACTAGAGGAGATTATGCTGAGTGAAATAAGTCAAGCAGAGAGAGTCAATTATCATATGGTTTCACTTACTTGTGGAGCATGGGGAATAACACAGAGGACATTGGGAGCTGGAGAGGAGAAGTGAGTTGTGGGGAGATTGGAGGGGGAGACAAACCATGAGAGCCTATGGACTCTGAGAAACAAACTGAGGGTTTTGGAGGGCGGGGGTTGGGGGTTGGGTGAGCCTGGTGGTGGGTATTAAAGAGGTCACATATTACATGGAGAACTGGTTGTGGTGCATAAACAATGAATTTTGGAACACTGGGAAAAAAAGGTTGGATATTACTGCTACATTATCTAGTCATGCTTTGCTTTGAGTTATTTCTTATAAGGAGTGTTAATTAACAATTGTAGGATCTAACTCAGCCTTAAAAAGAATCATTAGCCCATTCATCCAAGAAAGACCAACAAGCTCTTCCTTGCTGGTTATGAGTTCTTGTTTACACCACACATAGCTACTCCTGCCTCTCCCACAAGCTAACTCTCAGTGAAAGAAATGAGTGAAACTGATTATTAAAATATTTAGAATTGTTCAGATGAAGAGACCTCTCCCATCCCTACCACCACCACCACCACCAAAAAAAAAAAAAAAAAAAAAAAGGTAGAAGAGGAAAGAGAAGTAGAAGACTGGGCCATGAGAGACAAATGATGGAAATGAAATTGGATCAATGGAAGTCACAGTAATGGTAGTAAAGGACCAAAAAAGAGAAACAACTGTAACCAAAGTAAGAGTTTTCAAATGGTCTGGAGTTAGGTGGTAAAAGTGATGATGAAGTTTGAAAAAAATTATTCTGGGAGTCTACTGACTCTTGTAGACTTAAAGAAGCCTTGTAGGACTGGAAAAAGTAAGATAAGAAAAATTCAAGAGAAATGAGTTTTGACTCCCATTATTATGTAAAAGCATTTGAGAAATCAATTTTTAAACTAGACAATTCACAGTCATCATGCTTTTAGAATAAAATACAATTGAGAAGGTGAGAAAGTGGTGGGTAAAAAACGACCCATGTTTCAGCAGTTTTTGGGATTTCGAATTGGTTTGAGGGACAAGAGTCCAAATGAAGTCCATTTCCAACTTTATTATGAAAACAAGAGGAAATTCGTTTTCTTGGTTTTGAAGGGGTTGTGAAAGTACTGTGTGCTTTATTTTTTTAAAGACATATTTACTTATTGACAGAGAGAGAGAGATCACAAGTAGGCAGAGAGGCAGGCACAGAGAGAGGGGGAAGCAGGCTCCCTGCTGAGCACAGAGTCCTATGCGGGGCTTGATCCCAGAACCCTGGGATCATGACCTGAGCCAAAGGCAGAGGCTTAACCCACTGAGCCACACAAGAGCCCCAAGTACTGTGTGCTTTAAAATCAACTTGGATTCAGTTAATATTGGACCACTTTACAAAAGTGATTATTTGGCTACTTGTGTCAGGTCTTAATTATTAGATTGAAAGAGTACAAACTCCATTTTTCTAATCATCAGCTATAAAAATTTATATGTGACACGCATATTTTTCATTGTCACAACCTACATTTGACAGTTGTATTCCTCTTTTTTCTACTCCTTAGTTACTTCTATTCCTTCCTGTTATCTTTATAATAATAATAATAAAAATCTGCTACACGCACACGTACACACACATTTCTGTCAAAGGGATTCTCAAGGCCACTGAGAAAAAGAATATGACAGAGAACACACTAAATTAATCTTAGATTCTTTAGAAAGTTTCCATGAGTTTCTCAGTGTCATTTCACTGCTTTACGGTGTGACCTTCTGGGTTCTGACCCTGTCTAAGGGCTCTTACTTTGAGAGCATATCAGTCTTCTATAATGTTTTAGTCTCACTTTATGTATTTTGTAAAGAACATTAAATGGATTAAGTACATTGGCGTTTATTAGCTAGGAGCAGGAATTTCCATTTACCTCTTCTAGAAATAAATGCAATTGGGTGGGGTTTTCTATATGACTCAAAAACAGTTGCTGGCATTATAGTCTAGGATTTTATAGTGATGTGAAACCAACATTGCAGGAGTCAACTTTATCAGAGCATTGTATTCCAAGGATCTGCCCTTACCAGCAACTCACCTTGCCTTCTGCTATAGTCCTTTCTGTAAAGGACTGACATATGAATTAAATCATATTTAATTGATTAAATATGATTAAATCATATTTAATTGACAGGTCAGTGCCCTGTCAATCTCGAGGGTCTGGGAGGTGATTACAACATTTGCTGCTTCAGGTGAGGTTGCCAAGAATGTTTTGTGTTTACTTTTGATCATATCACATATATTAAGTTTTTTATGGACTTGAACAGTAAGACCAAAGGCTTATTTAAGGGGCTGGGTTTCTGGTGAGAACATAATTTCTAAGCCAATTCACTAATTATCTGAACATAAGAAAGTTAGAAGTTTGTCATATTTGACTTGAACATTTTTACATAATCCCTGGAGTTGGTCTTTTCACTTAGGTTCAACCTTAAAGCTCAAACAAGCATAAGCTGATGTAAATTTTAAACCTAATTTTACTTAGAGAATGTTCTTGTGTGCAGAGGATAAGAAACATGGGAAGTTTACCCATTAGCTGCCTGCTCAGTCTTCACAGGGAGAGGCTTTCATCTGACAAAAATAGTTGTCTGTTTCTTTTCAAAATCAATTTTCCTCAGTGTTTCTCCCACCCTCATATTTATAATTACATCTGGTTCATTAAGACATGGAAGTCGATAGAGGATGTGCTGTTTTTCTCAGGGGGAAGGCAGCCCCGTGAGATGTAGAAACACTGCTCACTGTTCTGTTTGTTCCCACCTGTGCCTTGTGGTGAGGCTCTGAGAGTTAACACCTTTTTTTTGATATTCAATTTCTCCACTTCTAAGTTGACCTCCATTCCTATAAGTCATGACTCTTGGGGTAAAAATAATTTATAGAGTTGTGATCTATGAAGAAAACTATCAATATGGTTTATATAGGGGATAGAGGGCAAACAGACATTTTTGAGCATGTCTATATTTTTTGTTAATACCAAGCATGATTTTCCAGTAATATATGAATACCCGGGACATCTCTTGCAATCCAAGAACTGTCGGAACTCAGTTTGCTCAGCAATTTGCACACATATTAGGTATATCACTGCTGGTTGTTGGGGTGGATGGATGAATGGCCTATGTCAAAGTCACTACCACCCCTAAACCCTCCCACCTTCTTAGCTCAGGAGGAAGTTTGATCTGGCCTGAGGACTTTGCCCTCCAACCAACCCTAAGATAGATGATTGAGAGAGAGAGAGAGACAGAAGGAGACAGAAAGATCTCCTTCCCCTCAGCTCTGGGCAACCAAGAGCCAGGTGTCACAAAATGCACATCATTCATACTATTCTGAGTCCTTGCAGCTGTGAGGACAGATCTCAGTAATTTTCAACTCTTAGAAATTCACATCCTGGGGGAGGGCAGGCCTAAGGTAACATTACTTTTATTCCCACCTTAACTGTCCTGTGACCCAGGCTGAACATCATCCAAGAAATGCTAGTTCATCACATTTATAACACAGCTGTGCTTAAAATGGGGCCAAAGTTTCACACACCCCAGTCCTGGCCTCTCTCCATGGAGGTCTCTTCTCACGTTCTCACATCCTCACCTCCCGTACCGCCCTTACTCCCCTGAGCCATCCCCACAACAGCAGGACCACGTCTGCCCACATGAAAATTTCCAGTACCTTTTGTCCTGTGAAAGAGTATTGTATACAACATGGCTTTGTTGTTTTGTTAAGAGCTGTGGATATATACAGTGACATAGCTTTCTTGGGTTGTATTGTACATGAGGATGAACTCTTTCACAGACACATATCCAGGAAAGACTCTTTTTTACAGACAAGAGAGCAGGAGAATATTTGGACTATGCTTCAAAATGTATAGCAGAACCCTGGCTTTAAGTCAAAGAGAGTGGACTGAAGGGTGGAGGGGGAAGTGCGGTGTTGGAAGGAGTCTAAGTCTTCCTCAGCCTCTATAATATAGACCAGACTCAAATCCATATGGCCTTGTAGCAGCAATCATTGTGGTTTTGCTCTCCAGACATTTCTGATTTAACAGGGAGTGTTTCTTTTGTTGGGTGGGGCTTTCCTTTTCTGAATCTTGGGGTCTGCATTGCCTATCAAATAATTGAAGACATGGAAATGTTTACATTTTGCTCAGTTTTCAAGAAAGAGTTGAAGTTACCCACAATCTGAAAAAGCCTCATTTTTTCTTACAAAACAGTCTTATTTTAGGAAGATCTGGGAATTTTTACAAAAAGATGACTGAAAGAAAATGGTAAACTGTAGATAAACATATTGGGGGCCAAGCTTCTTGAAACTTCCCCTCCCTAGATCCAAAGTTTTCACCACAGAAACCAGTCCTTTATTAAATTAAACTTTTCAATCATATTCTCACTAGGCTCCTAGCTTTTCTTCTTATTTAACAAGTAACAGGGTAACAAGTCAAATCTCTTTGTCCTTCTCTGTTGTGTCCTGATATTCAAACAAAGAGACCATGGGGACACTTCAGCAAAATTTATGGAGATTCTGTATACACATAAAAAGAAAGGTAAGATGTTTCTATAAAAATCAAATGTCTGCTTTGAAGAGCTTCTTTAAAAAAGCTTATTCAAAGAACAGTATATTCTAAAGTAGAGTAATGAGTCCCAGGTTATGAAGATTGAAACCCTGATGGAGCCATGGTATCACATAACTTTCCATCATTGGCCTCACTCTGGCTGCAGGCCTTCAGAACCCTTCTTCATACAACCCCTGTGGCTCTCTTTCAAGGAATAGGAGAAAGGAAATCTGGAGTGGATGAAAGAGGTCAGCCCAAAAAGCCAGGTGAAGGGAAGTGTCTGCAGTGGAATGGGGAATATGGAGAATTTAACTTTAATAGATACGGGATCATGAACGGATCATGAACACCAAATGAAATTTTTTTAAGTTGGAAATACAATCGCAGTATAAGGATTTTTATAGGAATCCAGAATCTAGGAATTAAAAGTCAGAGAGGGTAGAGGAGTTTCACAAAGGAGTCAAGACAGGCTTCAAGTCTGTTTGCTTACTTAGCTCTTTAGTTCCCTGGGAAGTTTGCAAGCACAGACTAATGGCTTATTGGAACACAAAAGTTTTTTCTACCTCTGTGCTCTTCTCTCCAGCCCTAACTCAACCTCTAGGGAAAAAGATCAAGACCACACTTAGTCGTCATTTTAGTTATTACAAAAAGTGTGTTCACCAAGTTGCTTCAGGTCATTCTAAAGTTACCAAACCCTATCAGAAATGTCCTGAGGAAGAAACAAAATCCTGTGACTTTAGATAAACAATCAAGGAAAAAGGAAAGTATAGTTAAAAAAAAAGTGCTTCTGTTATGAACATTGGGGTACATATGGCCCTTCTTTTCGCTACATCTGTATCTTTGGGGTAAATACCCACTAATGCAATTGCAGGGTGATAAGGTAGCTCTATTTTTAATTTTTTGAGCAACCTCCACACTGTTTTCCAAAGTGGCTGCACAATAGCCAAACTGTGGAAAGAGCCGAGATGCCCTTCAACAGATGAACGGATGAAGATGTGGTCTATATATACAATGGAATACTACTCAGACATCAGAAATGGTGAATACCCAATGTTTGCATCAACATGGATGGGATCGTAGGAGATTATGCCAAGTGAAATAAGTTAAGCAGAGAAAGTCAATTATCATATGTTTTCAGTTACTTGTGGAACATAAGGAATAGCATGGAGGACATTATGAGAAGGAAGGTTAAAATGAAGGCGGGGGGGACCAGAGGGGGAGATGAACCATGAAAGACTGTGAACTCCAAGAAACAAACTGAGGGTGGAGGGATGTGTTGGCCCGGTGATGAGTATTAAGGAGGGCACGTATCGCATGGAGCACTGATTGTTATACATAAAAAATGAATCTTGGAACACTGCATCAAAAACTAATGACGTACAGAAATGCAACTGATTTCTGTGCATTGATTTTATATCCTGACACTTTACTGAATTCCTGTACAAGTTCTAGCAGTTTTGGAGTGGAGTCTTTT
Source organism: Meles meles (assembly GCF_922984935.1). NCBI lineage: Eukaryota > Metazoa > Chordata > Mammalia > Carnivora > Mustelidae > Meles > Meles meles. Next base: position 145,816,135 of record NC_060067.1, read on the forward strand.
GGGTTTTCCACATATAGTATCATATCATCTGCGAAGAGTGATAGTTTGACTTCTTCTTTACCAATTTGGATGCCTTTAATTTCTTTTTGTTGTCTGATTGCTGAGGCTAGGACTTCTAATACTATGTTGAATAGCAGTGGTGATAATGGACATCCCTGCCGTGTTCCTGACCTTAATGGAAAAGCTTTCAGTTTTTCTCCATTGAGAATGATATTTGCGGTGGGTTTTTCATAGATGGCTTTGATAATATTGAGGTATGTGCCCTCTATCCCTACACTTTGAAGAGTTTTGATCAGGAAGGGATGCTGTACACCAACAACAAGACTGAAGAAAGAGAAATTAAGGAGTCAATCCCATTCACAATTGTACCCAAAACTATAAGATACCTAGGAATAAACCTAACCAAAGAGACTAAGAATCTATACACAGAAAATTATAAAGTACTCATGAAAGAAATTGAGGAAGACACAAAAAAATGGAAAAATGTTCCATGCTCCTGGATTGGAAGAATAAATATTGTGAAAATGTCGATGCTACCTAAAGCAATCTACACATTTAATGCAATCCCTATCAAAAACTAATGACGTACTGTATGGTGACTAACATAACATAATAAAATAATAATAATAATAGTAATAATAATAATAATAATAATGTTCAAATCCCAATTCAAGTCCTTTAGAGGCCCTCAAGGTTTAGCAAGACATTGCAGCCTACAAAATGCAAAAATCAAAATTCTGTTTTGCTTCTCACCCAGCTGGCACTGTGGCTATTCTAGAAGCTGAAATAATTGTTTGGTAGGAAGTCATTTTCTTTACCACAAAATTGAACAACTGTCACTTCAGGTCTGTTTATAAGGGATGGAACCACTCTCACACCAAATATTTATGTAACTTTATTCATCAGGTCCTGGCCAGCTATGCTACTATTTGCTAAAGTATGGTGACAGTAAGTTGGAGTGCTTTACTTTAGAACTGTGAAAACTTGAAAATGCCTGCTAGGTAAATACACTTCTTTTTCCCTTCACTAGGAAAAGAAAGGATGTGAGAGGGAGAGAGAATAGTGATGCTGGTCACACTAAGAAACCCAAGGAAGGAGCTCAATTTCTCATCACACCTGTAAATATAACAATGCCTCCATCAGTGTACCTCCAAAGGGGGCAAATGCAAAGCTGATAACTCTGAAGACCAAAGTCAGGAGGTTTGGACGTCAGTTTACATTTTGGGTTAATGAATCTTTGGGGTTCTACTTATTTAACACATGCACCACCAATTTTCTTACTGCCCAACAATAACCCTCAATAACATGTGAGGGCAGATATGTGAAAATACATAAATAATGTGAGATGGTCAACCTCTGACCTTGGAATATTAAATAGATTCAGACCCACAATTGGTCGGTCTATAATGTACTCCTGTGTACAAATACACGCATTTCCATCAGTGTTTTCATTCATCTGGTAAACTGTATTGAATATCTGTAACGTTGATCAGATGAAAAACACGTGTAGAGAGTGGAAGCATCTACAGGATGATAATCTTAAAAGCTAATGATGCAGGGATGCCTGGGTGGCTCAGTTCTTTAGTGTCTGCCTTTGGCTCGGGTCACAATCCCAGGGTCCTGCATTGGGTCCCAGGTTCCTGTATGGGAATCTCTGCTCAGCGGGAAGCCTGCTTCTCCCTCTCCCACTCCCCCTACTTGTGTTCCCTCTCTCACTGTGTCTCTATCAGATAAGTAAATAAATAAATAAATAAAATATTTTAAAAAATCTAAAGATGCAGATAAGATGAGATTTTGCCTTGAAGGTTACTCGTAGAGATTGTATTAGTTTACTAAGGATGTCATAACAAAATATCATGGACTTGGTGCTTAAACAACAGAAATTAATTTCCTTACAGGTCTGGAGGCTAGAAGTCCAATTTCAAAGTGTCACAGGTTTTCTTTCTTTTGAGGCCTTTCTCTTTGGCATACACATGGCTACCTTCTTGCTGTGTCCTCACATGATCTCCATGACCTTTCTTCTGTTTAGAAACATTTCTGGTGTTTTTATGTGTTTAAATTTGCTCTTCTTATAAAGACACCAATAAAATAGGATTAGAGACTAATGAATGGCTTCATTTTAACTTAATCACCACTTTAAGACTTTACCTCTAAGTATTGTTATATTCTGAAATCCTGGGGTTAGAATGTCACCATATGAATTTGGTAGGGTGGACACAATTCAGCCCATAATAGATCCATGAACAGATAAACAGAAAACTGCAATAATATATTATTAGTATAATAATAGAAGGTTAAATGGGAAAAAGATACCCAAAGATATCAGAGACGGGGCAAATTTTAAATAAATTCATGAAAGTTGTCCAAGCAAGGGATGGGTATTAGGATGGGTGTTAGATGGAGTTAAGGAGAAGGAAAGACATTTGGGGGAAGTATTTAAAGCACAGGAGAATGCATAAGTGTGGGCATGAGATTATTTAACAGGATTTTACACAAGGTCAGTCTAAGGGGAAAAGGGAAAGGATGACAGACAAGCCTGGAAAGAGAAGCAAGTGTCAAATCACAGCAAGACTTATACTCAGACAATAATGTCTCTGTCTATGACAGCACATTCTGGAATTAGTCAGACCTGGATCCAAACTCTCAATCTTCTACTTCTAAGTATTACTTTGTAAAGCCACTTCATATTTTTGTCCTTGGAGTTCTTTACATGTAACATAATGTCCCTATGGAGTAATCAATCAATCAATAAATCAATTACCCCTGAGGCTGTATGAGGATTTCCTGTGCTTATTCCAGTGTTTGACACATAATAGCTATTAAAAACTCATCAAATATCATGATTCTTCTGTCGCTTGAAGGTTTTGGACTTTTTTCTGGAGGATGTTTGGAGACAATCAATATTTTTAAGCAGGGAGTTAGTATAATGAGGTCTTAAAAGTCATTTTGGTAACTGCAGGGCAAGGATCAATGAGGTGGAAAGTTGAAGGAGAGTTAAAGTACCAACTCCGGCAATATCCAAGTAAGTGACCAAAGAGCATAACCACAGGAAGTACAACTGGGGAAAAGAAGAGAAATACTTGAATATATGTGACCAGCTCAGTAGAAATTGATTTGGGATAGGAAAGCAAGAGACATGTAAGATATTTCCAGATTTCTGGCTCAAAGAACTGGTGATCCATCACTGAGAAAAGGATGAAAGAGAAGAATCAGGTTTGAAGAGGAAGTTTATGAATTCAGTTTGGGGGCTGTTTACTCACCATGGTCATCCGTGACCATCATCCTTTCACAATGAGCTTTTAGTTCTGGGGTATTTCCATATAATCATTATTTTGAAAAATCTTAATTCCTTTGCCATTCTTTCTATCCATAATTTCACATAACAAAATGCCAACCACAGTTAGAAACATATCCTCACATAAAAAGAGGCTAAAAAAAAAAAAAAAAATCCACAACCATGGTGACTGGTCTCTCTTCAAAATTATGACCACAGACTCAAGTGGGCCAGCAGTACCATCCAGATATCTTCTTTTATTTTTCTTGTCCATTCACCTCCCCAAACTCCTTCAACCATTTTGTTTTCTTCAACCAGTTCTTCCAGAATCCTTATTCTCAATGGATAAAACTTGTTTTTACCTAAAAATGAGCAATAATCAGAAGATTATATCCCAATCTCCCACCACAAAAACCAATCTATCTAAATCTGTCACCATATACACTACATTTCCTTGTATCAGGTGGATCAAGTGTCTCTCCTTTCTTCGAGACCAACCCCTCCACTTGTGTACTGGATTTCCATCCCCCTGAAATATGCAAAAACATTGCTCCTGCATTCAATCCTGCTCTCTCCTTCATCTTTAAGTGATTTAGGTGGTTTCCATCAGCATACAGATGTGATATAATATCTCTCATCTTAAAAAACAAACCCTGACACCATGTTTTCTTTCTAGCTTCTACCCATTTCTCTCATAAGCTATATAGCAAAACTTCTTGGAAGGAAAGTTAACATTCTATATCTTCCTTTCATGCCATTCTCTCCGACCTTCCTGAATCCTCCTCTCCAAGTCCCTTCATTCACTGCTCTTAACTTCAGTCCTCAGACCTCCCTCTTCAATTCTACACCCTCTTCCCTATGTGACTCTATTCAATCTCCTCTCTTTAATGATTTAATCTTTTCCTTCCAAGAAAGCACTATCTATAACCTAATCTTTGAGTTTCAGACTTATGTATTCAATGGTTCTTTTAATATCTTTAATTGAAAAAATAAAAAAAATTCTGGATATCTTCTTACTCCACCTCCAGCTGTCCACTGTGCCCAACATTAATAAGGGTACCGCATTACACCCAGATGCTTAGGCAATTTTTAATACATCTTTGCCTTTTCCCTTTCTCTTACACCTCATGTCCAAATCCACCAGCAAGTTCTATCCACTCTACCTTCAGGGTGTATTTTGAATTGAATCACTAGACATGAAGCTGATGATAGAATTATTAACAGTTGGGAGGCAGTATATGTGAGGTGTTTCAGCAATGGGGAAATTGCAAGGAGGCACCTGAATATTGAGGTAAGAAATTAAAAGTCAGTAATGATGATGTACTAGATGTATTTTTTTTGTCCTCTTCACCCTTGAGGGTATTTTACTGATTAGATATGGAAAGAAATAACAAATTGCATTTATAATTGTGAAATTGTAATTCAGTGGTGAGTCCATGAATGTATTACCTTGCTTTTTCATATGGAGCCATTTCTCTAGTTTTTGTTTTATTATGTTTTAATTCAAAAGAACATTTTTGTGAATATAATATGCAAACAGCTAAATAGTAGAAAATGCACAGAGGCGTTTTGGAATTTGAAAAAAAAGATGCTATATGAATGCTTAGTTCCCTGAAAGACAAAAAACATTTGGGAGCTAGGGTATCTGTCTGTTCTACACATCCAGGCACAGAAAAAGAACCCACAGTACAATCTAGCCACCAGCAACATTAGTTCCAGGGAACCCACATACTTACTGATATACATCTCCAGTGTTTTCAGATTAGTAGGATGGCCAAAGAGGAGGGGAGAAAAGATTTCCAGTTGAGAAATTATAGTGGGAAATCTTTTTAAGTACATGCTACTATAAACCACTCTTACTTTCTGAGGAAGGAAAAAAATATCAGCTATATATCAGCACCTGGCATCTCTATAATCTCCCATGCTTTGATGAATCCACGGCACTAGTAGAAATACTCTTGTTGCTCTCTGATGATGTTTCTCTCTCTCTCTCCCACTCTCCCTCCTTTCCCCTTCCTTTTCTCCTTTAATGTACCTATCTAATCATTATTTTTATCTCAAAGTGTACTTCATGGTAACCTACCACAAATTATTGGGGCAGTAATCTTATCAATACTGTTCAGAGTATGTTATTCTAATTTTAAAACTTTCTCTTCAAGAAAGTCCTCAATAAGCTTGGTCGCCTGCTGATTTTTACACCGGCTTGTTAAAGGTCTCTGGGTGAGGAAAAGAAGGGGGAAACGGTAGGATTTTTTTTAATTTAATAAATTGACTTTAAAGAATTTATTTCTATCTGCCAAGCTTCTAAGAAAAATGGGGTAGCGTTTTATAGTAGGCAACAAATTATATTATTTCCCTGGTGTTGCTTGTGATAATCACATTACTCCCCAGCAGCTCTCCAGGTATTTCTGTAGCTGTGAAGTGTAACTCTACAGCAGCTTATATACTGTATTGTAATTTATAGTAACATGAATTAATACCCATTTACTAGGAAGTGTTAATGAGAAAAATACATGTGAAGTCTTCATGTAGTACTGTATTTTTTAGTTTAAAGGAGGTGAAAAAGCCTTGCATAGAGTAGCATATGCCCCTGTTAATCACAGTGAAACTTTACTGAATTGTCATTTTATAGACAAATAATCTGAGGTTGACAAAGGCTAAGGACACAACAACAAGTGCTGAAATATGGCAACTTGGCAGAATTCAATTGACCGCATCATTTAAATAGCTTAGATGGAACAAAGCAGATGAGATAAAATGTTTCCAGACATATTTATTCACAGTGACATTTGCTACATTATAAGGATGATTTTGATGTTTCTGGCACTGCATTCAGTAGACAAAGGTCTACACAGCTCCTCCCTAGACATGCGTATTCCACCAGCTGACATCATGCTTGTCACTTGATGTAGTCAATGGAACATGAGCAAAAGTGACATTGTGCCTTTTCTTTTCCTTTTGCCAGGAGCTCAGTAATGCAAGATTGAGGCTGTTCAATCAACCATGGTCACAGGATAAATAAGAGATGAAGCAGAGGTCTTCCAGATGGGCCAACCACTAATGAATATGTAACAAGAGCAAGCAACAAACATTTGTTTTAAAGGAAAGATGATTTGAAGTCAATCATTCCTGCAACATAACTTAGTACAAGGTAAATAATACTATTCCAAAAAGATGAAAATTTCCTCACTCTTAAAGAAAGAGACAGTGTAGGTCACAATCATGTTATTCTGCTTGTAAGACACAAGAACATAGAACTTTGCACAACTTAGCTGTCAAGGAAATCTTCTTAATATTCTCAAGATTACAAAAATTTTCTTTTGGCAATGTACAGTTTTTAAATCTTCATTTCAACCAAAATATAAAAAGAGTACAATTAATTGATGGTTGTGATGTTATCTACGGTAGGATATTGATTGGATGTAACTAAGAATTTGAAATTAGATTTTTATGTTAACAATGGAATTCACAACGAGATTTTGTTTATTTGCATGAACAAAGAGCTGAACACTGGAACAATTTAATTTGCCTTTTAGACAACAAGGATAGTGATTAAAAACTAAGGAAAGGCAAAATAAAATCATGACTATTCTCAAAAGGGAAAAAGCTCCTTGTTATTCTGGATGCATAGTGTTGTGTGTATATTTTAGGATAAATTTGTACTTTAAAGTTTTATATCTTAAAGAAATTCCACATGCTTTTCTACTTAATAAAGGAGATATAACTAATTTTTGAATTGAAAGAGTTACAAAAAATAGCTATTCCATGGTACTCCAAAAGGAATGTCTTTTCAGACAAGTTATCCAAACTTAACCAATGTTATTGCCTTACCCTATTTGGCAGCCTGGATGCAAATTGGCCAATCAGTTTCTAGGAAAATAGTAGTCTAATATTTGATGCTATGTCACATGTATATGCCCTGATTTTTAAACTCATTTTCAGAGTGAAGGGAAATGTACTGCTGTGGTCAAGAGACCGGTGTAGAGCATAATATGGCTCTGCAGGAATCAAAACTGGGGCTTGCTGGTGGGCTATCCCTCAGATTTCTCTCCCCACCCCTCACCCAGCTCTCTTATTATTATTATTATTATTATTATTATTAAGCTCATTCTGTTTTTCAAGGAAATCAAACATGGATCACATTTTTTAGTGAGAACATAAGCTACAGAGTTGCAGTCTTTCATAGAAAGCAAATTTAAATATGAGTTATTTGCTTCCTTTCCCCAAATCCAGTGCTACAATAATCCCTGCAACCTAGAACTCTGGCTTTGCCCAGACATCCCTAGACAAGAGGAACTTAGTGTCTCTCATTTTTACAGAGCTGTAGCTATTAGAATGTATTTCCTCATATGTAACTATCATCTGGCTTTCTCTTGTTTTACTCCTTGACCCTACTTTTATCCCTAGAGTCATCTTGAATAAGTTTGATCCCTCTTCCACACGAAAGAGCTGAAACACTTAACATTCTCCAATATGCCTTCACATTATTCAGGGAGGGAACTCCCTGCTCCCAAACAAATATTCCATTTTCTAAACAAATAAGTTTTTATCTCTCTACTACTTCTTATTTGGCAGGGTTTCTAATCCACTTGCCATTTGATGCTCTTCTTAGAATATACTAAGGTTTGACACTATTTTCCTTAAAATAGTAGTCTAAAAATAGCCTAATAGGAGTCTACCGGCTCATAGTACTGAGCCCAATTACCTGAAAAAATGTAGAGAAAAGCAAGAGCTTCAGCCTCTGACTTTAGATATTTTACCAGTGGATTATACGAGCAATCACACAACCTTATTAATCAGTTAGTGCTATTTGTTAAGGAAATTCTTTAACTCTAGTTCATTTTTGTGGTTCCTAAAGTTTCTCCCTTGGGTAGAGCTATCAGAATATTTGGGACCTGACTTTCAAATCTTAATTTAATAAGATTATATTTTAACTTGCTAACATGGTTGAAGAAGTCAAAAGAGATTGAATAGGTACAGATAATTTTTACCAACTAAAGTTCATTTGAACATAAGCTTTAAATATTATGTTCTTTAATGGGATCCACCTATCCCTGTAGAATTGTGGAAGGGAAAGCACTGAGAACTATTATTGCAAAAGGGTGAATCCATCCTTGTTCAAATCCCTTGTACCCAGGATGAACAAAGCTCTGTGAACTTTTGTCTGCTCACTTCCCTTCTCTGAAAAAGATAATGTAAATAACTTCTAAGTCATCATCTCAAGCCTCTGGTTAAGACAAGGAACCCTAGCAACAATGACACCACCATCAGCCCCTATTCTGTAAAGAAAAAGATGAGATTCCTTTCTGAAAATAATGGTAAGGATGTCTACTTACTTCTTAGAGAAACATGGAGATATTGACTGTGTGGTATTATAAACATTTCAGCCTCCTCAATGTGAGCTGAATTACTTGATTTATTAGGAACAAAACAGCTATGTGGGTTGGACTCTACTGGCCTTATTAAAGATTCTGTTTCACTAATTGCCTTCCCAGTGGGCAAGGGAACAAAAGGAGGAGGGAAGAAACAAAAAGAAGCAAGTGTCTGTAAGAGGGATCATCACTGGTTAGTCTATGGTTAAGGGAAATGACATACACTTTGGTAGCTTGCATAAAGCTACTAGGCCTCTTCAGGGAAATAAGAATTTAGAATACGATGTTACCCTCGATGAAATTCTAAAGAAAAATCTTATGGTGCTAGAACTTGAGACTGTCAGAATGGTGTCTTGTTCCATGCTGTCTGCACAGATATTTGAGCACAAACACTGAGAAGAAACGAGACTTTCCTTTCTCACTTATAGAAAACTAGTTTTTCTGAGTTAAAAAGAACCTTGGCTCAGAGCCAAAGGGAAGTAGGAAGATCATGGGAGGATGAGGAGGTATGTAAGAGCAAGTTCAGACATTCTCCAGGGACTGGGACTATGGACAAATTATGCCAAAGGCAGCCTAGAATGGTTAAGAGCATAGATTTTGGAGCCAGAAACTTGGTTTGACTTCCTGTTCTGCCATTTTCTGTATGTTTTAAGCAATTAATTTCTCTGAGCTTTGGTTTCCTTAGACAAAGATTTTAACAATGCCTAAATCACAGAACTTTTCTGAGATACATATAAGAGAATATATGAAAGTGGTTTGTATAGAGTCCGCATATAAGCTTTCAATAAATGAAATCTGAAAAAAAAAAAAAAAAGACTCCATAATTGTCTTAGGAACAATTCCATATAAATCCATTCTAGAATCTCTTCCAGGCTCAGAATTCTATCAGTCTCCAGCTGTACAGTTAATTATAATCCCTGAATATTAGAAGTAAAGGGACCTTAGAGATCATCTATTTAAACCTTTTTGTATTACAAACAGGAAAGTCAAGGTCCAGACCAAAAATTAAGTGCTTGGCTCAAAATACTAGCAGGAAGAGGGTGAATATCAAATTTTAAATAATTAGAATTATAGTTTTAAAAATATTTCCACTTACCACATACTATATATAGCTTTCATCTATAGAGCTCAACAAACATCAGTCAATTAAGGTGCAAATCACCAGTGCACTGTAAATAAATATTAATTATCATTACTTATTTAATAGGGATTAAGCACCAACAAGTACCAATAAAAACATACAAAATTACCTTTGCTTCACTGAAGTATAGATCTTTCTGGTTAACTTTGCCTTTTTCCTCTACCCCCAGCACTTATCTCTGTATAAATGAGCCTCGGTATCATCATGGTTGATAGCTTTGTTAGTATTAATCATCTATCCTGTACATCACTGCCCAACGGGACTGCAGATGTGAAGAAAGACTCTGTGGCCTCACATTTAGATGTGGGTTTGTACCGCTCACCTGCAATTATGGGGCCTGGCTGTAACTATGTAAATGGAGACAGTTAAGTAACGTTTGCCCATATATCATCCTCTTTAGGATTTCCGTGTCCATTTAGGAAATTGGCTCTTTGTGGTGCACCAGGTCCATTGTGCTACCACAGTATTGAAAAATAACCTGAGGGGTCATTACTCAGGTGATGGTGGCCAGCTGTTCCTGTTCTCTATTGAGAGGAGAATTTCTTTAATAAGCCATTTGAAGGTGGCAAAAAGGACTTAGACAAAAATAGGCAAATCTCTTGACTGTGGAGGGCTAGCAGAAGTTGTAGAACTTCCTCTCCAGAACTATAAATGCAGATCCATTTTTATCTTTCTGTGCTGCTGTACTTCCTAAGCAGCCTGTTGAGAGGCAGAGGGTGGACTTTGTTCCCTGGAGGGTTCCTTGAGCACAATGATCACATGACACATTATAATATCCTAGGAGATCCTGCATAAATCAAACTATGTTTTGAAAAGAATTTCCTTCCCCCTGCTTGCATGGAAGACAAATATGTCAACCACATCCTCCCTGGATATGCTTCTTCCTTTTCTGAAGAAAAAGATCAAGAGGAGAGATGGTACTTTTCCACAAAAGAAAAGGGCCGCTCTATAGACTAAACAGAGTAGAAACGAAGGTTACTTGGTATGTGAGGTCTCTCAGGCAGGAGAGAGAAAGTGAAGACCTTGGGGCTGATATTTCTTTTTTTTTTTTTTTTTTTTTTTTTTTTAAATTAAATAAAAAGCTTTTTATTTTGCAATAATTTTAGGCCTATAGAAAAAAAAAACTGCAAAAAGAGTACAGAGAATTCCCATATGCCCTTAACCTAGATTCCCCTAACGATAACATCTTACATAACCCTAGTAAGATCAAAACCAGGAAATAAAACTTTGGCACAATGCTATTAATTAATCTACAGAACTTATTCCAGTTTCACCAGTTTCCCCAACGAACTGTTTTTCCATGCCAACCTGGGATCCCACGTTGCATTTAGTTGTGTGTCTCTGTAGTAGATCCAATCCGTGACAGATCCTTGGTCTTTATTTATCATGACCTTCACAGTTCTGAAGAATCCAGGCCAGTTTGGATTTGTGCTGTTTTCTCATGATTTGTTTGAGGTGTACATGCTCAGCAGAATACTGCAATGATACTATATTCTCTTCAGCATCTCATATCAGGAGGATGAGATGTTGGTATTTCTTATTACTGGTGATACTAACCTTCATCACTTAGCATAATGCTTTTGAGATCCATCTGTATGGTTGTGTGTTCTGTTGTATGTACAAGAAGTTTATTCTTTTTTTTTTTTTTTCCAAATGTTTGTGTATTTCTGAATTTCTTTTTTTTTTTTCATTTTATTTATTTTTTCAGCATAACAGTATTCATTCTTTTTGCACAACACCCAGTGCTCCATGCAAAACGTGCCCTCCCCATTACCCACCACCTGTTCCCCAACCTCCCACCCCTGACCCTTCAAAACCCTCAGGTTGTTTTTCAGAGTCCATAGTCTCTTATGGTTCGCCTCCCCTCCCCAATGTCCATAGCCCGCTCCCCCTCTCCCAATCCCACCTCCCCCCAGCAACCCCCAGTTTGTTTTGTGAGATTAAGAGTCATTTATGGTTTGTCTCCCTCCCAATCCCATCTTGTTTCATTTATTCTTCTCCTATCCCCCTAACCCCCATGTTGCTTATCATGCTTAGTGAAATAAGTCAATCGGAGAAAGACAACTATCATATGATCTCCCTGATATGAGGACATGGGGCTGATATTTCTACTGAGGAACCTAGCTGAAACCTAGGGCTGGTGACCCTGCCTCATGCAATCCCACTGTCCGGGGTATTGCAGAAAAAATTACAACAGAAATGAAGATTGGGTTTGATTCAAGGATTATAGTGGGTTAGAAATAAGCCTGTGTTTATGTTGCCTCCTAAAAGCTTAATAGCTGTAGAGCTTGAACTTTGGTGTTTGTTTAAAAAATGCCAGGGAACAACATTTTTTCATTTTCCTTCTGCAGTGACTGTTGGTTGCTTCAAATCCCTTCATAAATGTATTATGGAAAACTGGGACAGAGTTTTCCCCTTGTTAGCCAACTGCATGCCTGCTGAGGTTTTATGTTAGAAAACACAATTTTCTTTAAAGGAAATGTACAGTAGAAACCTGAGCCATCAAGCCCAAGATCATGAAGCTTAGAAATGCATGTCTGTGCCTATTTTTTGTGGTCAAACTCTTCTACCTTCCCACTGATTTTATGCACACTGTAAGAAAAAGTGTATCAGTTTTACAGGTATAATTTTTTTTTAAGATTTTTATTTATTTATTTGACAGACAGAGATCACAAGTAGGCAGAGAGGCAGGCAGAGAGAGAGGAAGGGAAGCAGGCTCCCTGCTGAGCAGAGAGCCTGATGCTGGTTGCAGGGCTAGATCCCAGGACCCTGAGATCATGACCTGAGCCGAAGGCAGAGGTTTCACCTACTGAGCCACCCAGGTGCCCCAATAGGTATAATATTTTATAGCATTTTACCTTTCTGTGGGCCTGAAATAAATCCATTTCACAAAAAAATATTTTATTAGGTCAATGTGAATTTTTATTTTTTGTACTCTTATTTATGAATTGATGCCCAGAATATAGTGTTTGAAACAGTGTATTGAAATGAGCATTTTATATACCCGCCTCTGTTAACAACAACAACAAAATCTCTTATTGCATGAAGGGTGTTGAAAATACCCTCTAAGACTTCCAGTCCCATAAAATTTATAGACGCTCTTAGTTTGACAACCAGTTTTTGGTTTTAGTACCAAAGTAGTATGTATTAATAAAGAAGCTCTCATGAAACAATGCATCAACAAGGGAATGTACATTGTATATCCTTCATCCATTGGAACTCTTATTGAGAGAGGCATTATTGCATTGTGGGAAGTACATGAAGTTTGGAATTGGACTGAGTTTCAAATCATATTGTGGTGCTCCATCTTGAGTTCCTAATCTACAAAATCTATCTACCTCATAAGGCTGTGGTATTAAATTTAACTGGTACAGAGTTCCAAGCTCACTACTGGCACCTAATTGGCCTTAGTCAATAGTAGTCATTGTTAGTATTTTCAAAGCTTTACTATAAGGATCTAATCTGAAACCTATGCACAGTCCTTTCTGCATGAACTCAGTCTTGCAATGGGATGAAGATGACCCATTAACACTTTCAAGTGTTCTTGATCATGAAAACGTTTTCAGTGATGGTTGTTAAGAAAAAAAAGTTCAGATATTTAAAAGCTGTTTTTTTTTTCTATATTGATTCCACAATACAATCCACATAATACAAAATACAAGCTTTCATATTATAAGTCACATGTCTTCTGGCCAAATATTTCAGGGAAGCAGGATTGTAACAGACAATCCTATTTCTCTATTTTGTGATGTTGTCATTTTTCTGATCTTTGGACAAGTTTATATAGTAATAACCACAAATAATAGTCCAGGAATTTTCATTTCTCCAGGAAGGAAGTGAACTTGCCATTGCCCTGTATTCTACAACCCATGTGGTTAAAGAAAATCCTCCCTAGACAGGCGATTTTATCAATACAAAAATATGTGGACATTATCACAGTTGTCCCCACTTTATAGGATGATTGAGATTTAACAGAAATATTAGTTGTGCAGAAGGTTTCACCCTTTGGGGCAAAAGGTTGTTGACATTGAGAATTTTTCTTAATGTTTTAACTTTAATGTTGTATACATTCCACATGACCTTTGCCATTTTTTCATACTTACCTTCAGGAAAATAGGTGGATTGGCAATTAGAAGAGAATACAATATATATATTTTTTTTTTTAAAGAGTGCTTTCCATATTCTGGGCTTCCCTAAGACTTGTCCTAGAAATCATGATCTTTCTGCTAGAATGTAAGCTCTATGAAGGCAGATATCTTCATCTGATTTATTTGCTATAGCAGTAGTTCCTGCCACATAATAGGAGCTCAAAAATTTCTCATTAAATGGGTAATTATTTAGATCAGAATGTGATTATATATTGTGTGCGCATTATCAACAGTCTATGAAAGGAGAACAACAACATTGCTTTGTTTATCTCTCTGTTTTTGGATATTTTCCTGCTATTACACATGAAGATTAACTGAAAGAGAGATATAGATCCTTTTGGTGTGATCCCACTGCCCTCCTTCAGTTTATTTTTTAAAATTACATACTCTAAATCTGATAAAACAGAACAAAATGTTGAAAAGCAAATTTAAGGATCCCAAAGCCCCAGCTACCAATGGAATTGAAAAGGCTTATTTTTTTTCTATGCTTCATCCTCTGTTTAAATCCCACAAATTAATTTTAATATTTGCTGAATACCCCATATACACCAAGCATTGTGCTGGGCAGAAATTAGTCCCTATAATCTTAGGTGAAAAATCTTCTAAACATTTAACAATCAGAAATTCTCAGTTCTCCTTTGTGTCATTTCAGTATTTGGGTATTTCTTTTTGTTTATATGTGTGTTCAGAAAATGTATGTATATGTAAAATATATATATGTGTTTTCCTCTAATTTTATTGTCTGAGAACTAAAAATGGCTGATTTTCATGTTTCTTTTAATAAAGTTTCAATAAGGCTCCAAGTTTGGAGTGCCTTAGATATTGCAGTTTAGTTGTGTAGTGAAAAACATGCTTCCGACAGTCCAGAAGAAGCTGTTTCAGCAGCAACTTTTGGAGTCTTCAATTTTAGAGTCTTTTTTTCTGTTGGTATCAGGACATTTGTATTCTTCTCACAACCTCATGTAATTCCTAGTCCTCCTCTTCTGTACCACCAAGCTGAGAAATGTTGGCAGTCCAGAATCGTTAGGGCGAGCTACACAGCTGCTATCATATCCCTTGCCTCTATAATTTCCCCTGATTGATATATTTGTGCTCAGAATGGATAATCCATCATTTAAAAAGGTTAATATAAAATGCTCAGAATGGCAGTTTTCTTTGTTTTTTGTTTAATTCTATCTTCTCCCACTCTCCTTTATTTTGTTCTGTTCTTCAAGATTAGGCTTACTTATCCCTCTCTAAAGAACACAGTTGGAAATATTTGCCTGTTGCCCATCAAACACAATATGGTTGTAGTAGAAACAAAGGACATTCAGAATCAAGGATGACTGGGAGAGACAAGAAGACAAATATCTAATGAATGAAGACTAAGAACAACAAAACAGAATGAGACCTTTTTCTGGTTGACTGGATTTATAGTCAAGAACTTAGAATACCTTCTAGCGTCTTTCTCATCCTCCATTGTGAAAATCTATCTCCATTTCTCACACATCTGTTAAAAACTTTGGCAAACTCTCTTGTATTAGGAACTCTGCAATGTGCTGGAGACAAAGAAAAAAAATAAATAGAGTATGTTTCTACATTTGAGGAAGGCAAATTAATGGCAGAAATAAGTAATAAATAGATAATCATAATACAATTATATAAATGCAATGGTCTTGTAATTAAATACAAGAACATTGCACCAAAAGTAATGAACTCTGCTTCTCAAAGTCAGGAAAATCACCAGAAAAGAGATGTTATTGAACTTGGATTTAAAAAGGAGGGCAATAAATACCTAGCAGTACAATTGCTGAGTCATAGGGTAGCTCTATTTTTAATGTCTTCCGAAACCTCCATATTGTTTTCCAGAGTGGCTGTAGCAGGTTGCATTCCCACCAACATTGTAAGAGGGTTCCCCTTTCTCTACATCCTCACTAATGCCTGTAGTTTCATGTCTTGTTAATTTTTGCCATTCTAACTGGTATAAGGTGGTATCTCATTATGGTTTTGATTTGTATTTCCCTAGTGGCTAGTGATGTTGAATATTTTTTCATGTGTCTGTTAGCCATTTGTATGTCTTCTTTGGAGAAGTGTCTGTTCATGTTTTCTGCCTATTTATTGAGTGGATTATTTGTTTTTTGGGGAGTTGAATTTGAGAAGATCGTTATAGATCTTGGATACTAGCCCTTTATCCATAATGTCATTTTTAAATATCTTCTTTCATTCCCAAACATACAGATATAATGAAAAGAAGGGGCACATGCACCCTAATGTTCATAGCAACAAAGTCCACAACAGCCAAACTTTGGCTATTCAACAGAGGAATGGATAAAGAAGATGTGGTTCATATATACAATGGAATATTACTCAGCCATTAGAAAGGATGAATACCTACCATTTGCATCAACGTGGGTGAAACTGGAGGAGATTATGCTAAGTGAAATAAGTCAAGCAGAGAAAAACAATTATCATACGGTTTCACTCATATGTGGAATATAAGGAATAGTGTGGAGGACCACAGGGGAAATAAGGGAAAACTGAATGGGAAGAAATCAGAGAGTGAGGGAGGCAAACCATGAGAGACTCCGGACTCTGGACCAAACTGAAGGTTACAGAGGAGAGGGCATGAGGGATGGGGTAACAGGGTGATGGGTATTAAGGACGGCATGTGTGGTGATGAGCACTGGGTGTTACAGGCACATAATGTATTGTTGAACACTACATCAAAAACTAATGATGTACTATATGTTGGGTATTTGAATACAATAAAAAATAAAAATAAATAAATAAACATAAAAAGAAGGGAGAATGACATTGCAAGTAGAAACTGTTGGTCTCAGACTGCTAAGATAAGAACAGCTAGAGCATGAGTTGTAGGGTACAGGGAGAGAAGCAATGCTGGTAAGATGGAGTGAAGAGGCATTGTATTGCCAAGGCATTTTGACTTAACTGTAAAATCAAGGGTTTTGGAGCAGGCATCAATTTTGATTTTCTAGAAACAGCTCTAAAAGTGGAAGGAGAAGAAGATATGGGAGGAGTGAGGAACTGCCAGGAAGCAGGTGTTAGAGGGGGATTTTTTACCTTCTTTCCAACATTGTGATTCATTCAATGAAGTGTTTTCACGTTTTATCAATCTCTGTCATTTGAATCTTATTGTAGAAAGCAGGACTGTCGTATTTAATACCCAAGCCTATCATGAAAGTATTATTTGTCTTCTCTAAAATTCAAATCTTAAGGTAGTATGTATGCCCATGAAGAACCATTTCTAACTATCAGTCAATTATTCTTAGATAGCAATCCATGGAAGGAGATTGCACAAATCCTGTTTTTCTACCTCATGGCTCCCTCAGGTAGTATCTGATGTCCTCTAGGATGATTGGAAAATTATTTTCAGATTCTTCCCAAAACTTTCTCAAGGATCACAAGAGACCTGCTACAGGTTTAAATCATTCTCACCCTCCATCTGTTCTCTCCTCTCCACCCTCTCTCATCTCCTGTAACTTCTTTGTCCTTTTACAGATCCTGGAGGTTCTCCAGCTTTCTGGTTTGTATTCCATTGGGAGTTTCTGATTGTGCTGAGCATTAAGGTTTGGATGCATGCAGCATCCACGGGGTAAAAATTGTTCTTCCCATGTACCTTTTTTCTGTCTTCATATTTGTTAGCCAGAAAATGAAACAGATAATAGTCAAGGTTTCACTAGAGAGTTCTGATCAGTGACTATTTCTCTATAAAATAAAAAATGCTCCATATTTGCTATATTTCTTCATTTATGCCAAGCTCTATAAAAGATTCTTTGAAATTTTCCTGGGGTTGACTGTAATCAGAAGAAGGAGATTTCTACCTACAAAATATACCCAAAGGTCAACTTCACTATTTTGCACTCCTGAAAAGAGAAGACACCTCTCTTTCTGCCTCTTATCCGTCCTTGGTCCCTTTCTCCATGCTTCTGATATCAAATCCTGAGCCAAATGAACCACTAAGTGATGCAGCCATTTTGTCGGTGAAAATTTTCTGCATTGACTTTCTGGCTTCATATTGTATTTTTTACTGTCTTATTTATTTATTTTTGTGCTTCTTTAATTTCTCTAAACTTAGGAAACATCATAATCTTGTTTGCTGGGGAGCCAAGTCCTAGTAAAAAGAGCTATAGAATGTAATCACACTAATTTACATCTTCTTTTTAAATTGTTATTTTTGTTATAATCAAAATTACACACGAACATGATTATGAAAGTCAAATAATTCTACAATGCTTATAATGAAAACAGAAGTTCCCTGCCCCCAAAGCTTCCACAGACTCATTTTCATTCTCTGGAGGAAGCCACATTCACAGTTTTCATTTTCCTTCCTATTTCTGAATAACATACTTATACTCTTATTTCTTTTCTTTTCTTTTTTTTTTTTTTCATTTTCAGGTATTGTCTATTGATTTTCTGCTGTAGAAGATGAAGATTTAGATCTCTAGGGTCTTTCTGCTCCCCTCACACAAACAATTATCACATTTTTGTTTAAGCCCATTTTCAAGTTTATTATTATTGTATACATATTCATACTGAGCCATGTAGAATACTATTATTATGTATTTTTCATATAATTTTTATCATCTCATTTTTCATGGTGTAGTATTCCATATACTTATCACTAATTCATCACCAGACTGTAAGATGGGTAAATCCCCTCCTAATACAGTTTTAACTTCTTCTTGGAAATTCTCCTCCTGGAGTAGTCAGCTCCCTTTTACAAGATTATTTTCTTGACTTTTTCTTCTATTCTTGATCTCAGATCTATATTCACCACCATCCACTTCTCTCCTCTATATAGATTCTGTAGTTCCTGGATTCATGGATTTGAGTTTTTCATAGATTACCTCCTAGTTTTGGTGAAGCACATTCTTCAGGTGTTTCCTAAGAAATGAATGTAAAATAATTAAAAAAAAAACAACAAAAAACTCCTATGTTTGGGGTGCCTGGGTGGCTCAGTTGGTTAAGCATCTGACTCTTGATTTTTGGTTCAGGTCAGGATCTCAGTGTCCAGAGAGTAAGCCCAGAGCTGGGCGTGGAGCCTGATTAAGATTCTCTCTCAACCTCTCCCTCTACTCCTCACCCAGCCCAGCACTCTGGCTCACTCTCTCTCTTAAAATAAAACAAAGCACTCCTGTGTTTGAATATGCTTTACTCTCTGCTCAAATATTGTTGATATTTCATTGGAAATAGAACTTTAGGTTGGAAAACATCCTGAATCAAAATTTAAAGGAATGGCTCTTTCTAGCGTCCATTGTTACCATGGGAAACCCTGTCACTCTTATTCCCAAACTATTTTGTGAGACCAGTTTTTCTCTGTAGAATATTAGAGTTTTCTCTTTATCAACAGTTATGAAATTCCTTCTTAATCTAGAAATGCATGTCCTTCAGTCTGAGGAATGTATATATTTGATAAATTTCCCCTCTCTTAATTTTCCAGAGCTCCTAATATTCATGATCTCATATTTTCTCTTCTATTCCATAGAGCCTTTTTTTTTTTATCACATTTCTGGAGAGTTTCTTCAGCTTTATCTTGAAACTCTTCTATTGACAAACATATGACTAAGTTCCAGTGATGTGTGAAAATCCTACCCATGCCCTTAAAGAGAAGGAAGATGGCCTCTCCCCTCCCCCTGCTTTCCTTTTGGTATATGGATGGAGTTTAGTAATTTTAAATTAAGAAGATGAGTGTAATACCTGGAAGATAGCAAAGCAATGAATTAGAACAAGCCTAAGTTTGTGGACAATGGCATCATATCAGCTTAGTTTTTTTGTGGACAGTGGACAGTGACACCATATCAGCTCAGTTTTTTACTTGAGGCAGAAATTGATTTCTCTCAAGTCATACTAAGTTTTCCTAGGCTTAGTGTTTTTATGGTATAATCTTTTTCTACCCTTTCAATTTTAACCTATCTACATATTTATAGTCAAAGTTAATTTCTCATAGAAAGCCAATTGTTTGGTCTTGCTTTTACACTCAGTCTATCAATTGCCTTTATATTGGAATTTGAAAATTAAATTGAAATTAATGAATTGAAGAAAAATATAGCTTCTGTGTCTATGTTAATATCAGATAAAGTGAATTTCAAGAGTTTTCCAGGTATTACTAGAGACAAAAGGAATATTTCAAAATAATAAAAGATTAATTCACCAGAAAGAGGTAACAATAATAAATACATAAACAAAATTTTAAAAATACATGAAGTAAAAATTGAACTTAATTTTTTTATTTATTTTGTTCAAAAAATTGAACTTAATGAAACATAATGAAACTTTAATACCCCTTTCAGAAATTAATAGAACGTGCAGACAAAAATCAGTAAATATTTAAACTTAAGCATTATCATGCAAGTTGATACAATTTTTCTTAACTGTGCATGAAACATTCGCCAGAACAGACCATATGCTGAGTCAGAAAACAAATCTCAGTAAATTTCAAAGGATTAAAATCATACCACTATGATATCTAACCACTAACCACAACTAGATATCAGTAACAAGAAAATATCTAGAATATTTCCATCTGCTTGAAATTAAATTACTTACTCCTAAATAATGTATAGGTCAAAAGAATTTCAAGGAAAGCATATTAACCTGAATAATAATGAAATTAAAACTTACCAAATTTGTGAGCATGAAATACTTCTTAGACATAAATTTATAGCTTTAAATGTTTATATTAGAAAAGAACAGTATACAATTCATTATCTAAGCTCTCACCTTAAGATGTAAGTAGAAAACAGATTAATTGTTCCCAAAAGTTAGGAGGGAGCAAGAAGCCAAAGAACATGTCTGTGTCTATAAAAGAGCAATGTGAGGGATCCTTATGGTAATGGAAATACTCAGTATTTTGACTGTATAAATGTGAATATCCTGGTTGCAAAATGGTACTGTACTCTTGCAAGTTACTACATTGGGAGAAACTGAGTCAGGTACAGGCATACCTTGAAGATAATGCAGGTTTGGTTCCAGACCACCACAATAAATGGAGTATCACAATAAAGCAAATCAAATGAAGGTTTTGGTTTTCCAGTTCATATAAAAGTTATGTTTACACAATACTGTAGTTTACACAATACTGTAGTTTAAGTGCAATAACATCATGTTCAAAGAATAATGTATGTGCCTTAATTAAAAACAACAACAACAACAAACTTCAGGGATGCCTGGGTGGCTCAGTCAGCTAAATGCTTTCCTTTGGCTCAGGTCATGATCCCAGGGTCCAGGAATCAAGCCCAGCATCAGCCTCCTTGCTCAGCAGGAAGCCTGCTTCTCCCTCTGCCTGCCACTTCCTCTGCTTATGCAAGCTCTCTCTTTCTCTGACAAATAAATAAATAAATAAAATCTTTAAAATAATAAAATGAAACTTTGTTGCTAAAGAATGCTAACCATCACCTGAGTTTTTAGCAAGTCACAATCACTGACACAGACTACCATAACAAATATAGTAATAACGAAAAAGTTTGGAATACTATAGGAATCACCAAAACATGACAGAGGCATGAAATGAGCAAATGCTGTTGGAAAAAGGATGCCAAATGATTTGCTCAATACATGGTTTCCACAAACTCTCAATTTGAATAAAAATAATGTACTGTCAGAAAAGTGTAGTAAAACAAAGTGCAATATAAGGATATGTGCCTCTCTATGGAGACTCTCTACATATATTCTTATAACTGCATATCAATCTACAAATGTCTCAAAATAGAAGTTTAGTTTTAAAAAAATCCTATGCAATATCTTTTTTGACTTAGATGTCATTGCAGCTCTTTTGAATTCTGGAAATCAAAGTGTCTCTCCAAAAGGCATTAAGTTACACTATGTGGTCTTTTTGAAATTCTTTTCTTTTTTCATTGAGGAAAATAATACACATTCAGAAAAATGTATAAAACAAATTTATAATTGAATAATTATAATGTGTATCTCCATATACTAGCACCCAGTTCAAGAAATAGACCTTTGACAGCACCCCCATAAATTGCCCATAGCCATTCTTTGGATACTCTTGCTTTGTTTCCTCTAGCAATGACCAATACCTTGACTTTTTATACACATTTCCTCTTTTTTTCCTTATACATTTATCTTCTGTTATGTATCACTAAAGAATATAGTTTTATTTAGACTGACTTGAAATTTATGAGTGGAATATGTAGATATATAATTTTTAGTCTTGTTTTTATGGGGGTTAATATTATGTATGCAAGATTCATCTATATTATTTTATGCCCTATAAGTTTATCTTTAAGTTTATTGCTTAGAGTATTCCATTTTACATAAAATACAAGATTTTAATTCATTTTTCTGCAGATGCATCTTTAGGTTGTCTTCCATCTGGGACTGGTTCAGAGTGTTTTTGTGAACACCGCACATATTTTTAACATGTTTGTATGCCGTTCTATGAGGTATTTACCTGGTAGGACTGTTTGGTTTTAGGTTCCTTTACCTTCAACTTGATAAATAATGATAAACTACTTTTGAAGTGTTCTACACATGTATACTCTCATCAGTAGTGGGAGAAATTCGTTGATCCACATCCTCATCAGCACATGATAGTATCAGATTTTTTTTAACATTTCTCAATCAGGTAGGCACATAATGTACCACTGGAACTCTAATTCATATATTGGGAAGCTGGGACGGACATACGGGTCTCTATGTTGCCTGATGGCTTGAATCTTTCTTCATAAAGAACCCCTAATAGGTTGTTTATTCAGAGCTTCCTTGGATAGTTTTGTCATGCTCTGTTTTTGAGTGGCATCTACTTTTAAATATTTTCTTTGCTTACATTCCTTTTAGTGAATGCATGCTTTATAGATGAATTGGTTGAAGGAAAAAGCAAAATATTTCATGAGAAGGATGTAGTCCTGATTATTCACCATCCCTTCCCTTATGCCCATGTTCCAGCTTTGCCTCCAAAACATGGTATCCTGCATCTGGGAAACGGCACTTATGAGACTGGCTCAGAGTTGCAACCCAAGCACAGCCATCTTCCCTAAGCTAGGAATTCCTTTACCATAGATAATGCAGGGAATGATAGGTTCCCCCCCCATATTTGAAAAATCTTCCTATGAAAGATTTTTTAAGTGGAAATGGTGTAAAACACTACCATTAATTCATATGGAAAATTTTTTAGCATTCTCAGACCTCCCAAATTACCTCTCTTAGGCTTTTCTAATACTTCAGGACACATCTCACTAATGAGTATATAAAACAAATCGAGATAAAACACAGATACTCCTAGATACAGTTCAAGCTCTGCTGGCTTAATGCTGAGATGCTGTGTCTTTGGGAGCTGAGGAGAACCTTGGTGGGGCCCCTGTTGCTGCTTGCTATGTGCTGCTTCTATAAAGGCTCACTTCAACACCAATGCTGAACACATTTTCACTTTTTGTCTTTCTTTGTAAAAGCAAAAATCCTTTTCCCTCTTTGGACTTCTTTCTGTCAGTGAAAACAGGCACAAGAGTAGGTCTTCTGTAAAAACCAAGCGGTGTAATGTGAAATTTTGAAAAGTGAGGAATACCTGTACCTCTAAATTCTACTGTTTCTGTTTTAGTCTTTAGAAAGTTTGAGTTAAAAGAGACAATACAAGATGTTAGCCACATAGTTAATTTGGCCTAGCAGGTATTAACTATCTGTAAACACTTGCAAGCAAGATGTGCCTCATGGAAACTGCACAAAGCAGACCACTTGGTCGAGTCTGAGTTAACTATGTGGGCAATAACCCAGGACAAATTTAACCCTGAGCACAGAGTTACTAAGGGTGAAAATGAAAAAAGGCATTTTGTTAGTTTCTAAAATTTTCTATTTTTGAACTTCAGACGTCCATTAACCCTTAATTCATAACGGAAGATGTTGATATGAGAGATAATAATTGCTTGGAAAGGCTGACTCCCCAAGGGCATCCTGTTAGTGATCGAATCGTCTATGCATAGTTCTACCTAAGAATGAAATCTCTTTTAGTGATTACCATTTTTCAATTTTATGTGTATGCATATTACAGTCATGTACTGTGGCAATTTTGGAAATTTCCAGGAAGAATTATGTCATAGACAATATGATTCATAAAAAGTTATAGTCACAAAAACCATGATTTTAAAAAAGCAATATGTTATTAGTAATAATAACTTAGTTATACAGTGCCCACTTTTCCCCTACACTATCATGTATAGTGTATGGCTATAAAACTGTTAATGACTATTAATAATACTAACATCCTTCCTTCCTGAAACCACAAAATGTAAGTTCTAATTCTTTAAAATGTGGAACAAATTACTCCACCAGTCTTAAAAACTTTGATTTATTTCTTTATTTTCCACATCATGTCCACTTCATAACCTCCTGCTCACATCTTTAACCACTCAACTACATCGAAGATATTTGTGTCTCTTCAAGTTAGAAAGGTGAAAGCACAAATGATGAGGCATTTCTTTTTGGCTTTTGAGGAAAAGCTGTCTTTGTCTACAGAGGTTTATGAAGACACCCAACTATGACCGAACTCAATGACAAAAACATCTGTAAAATTGATCTCTCTCAGTCAACTAAAACTTTCAATGGTTAACCTGAATATAAAAAGTTGAAATGAGAAGCATGTAAGCATTTATTTGGTGAAGCACAGATTCAGGTAGAACCCAAATAGTGTCTTACTGGTAGGGTGAAAGCAGGAAGTTTTTTTTTTTTTTTTTTAAAGATTTTATTTATTCATTTGACAAAGCTCACAAGTAGGCAGAGAGGCAGGCAGAAAGAGAGGAAGGGAAGCAGGCTCTTTGCCGAGCAGAGAGCCCGATGCGGGGCTCGATCCCAGGACCCTGAGATCAAGACCCTAGCCAAAGGCAGAGGCTTCAACCCACTGAGCTACCCAGGCGCCCCGAAAGCAGGAAGTTTTAATGAGGAAGAGAAAGGGGCAATTACATGAGTTGAAGAAAAGAAAAGAAAAAAGAGTTTTCTTTGGGTATTTACAAGGTAGGCTACTCTGGTTTCTACATGGATTGACTACTGACTGTATCTTCAGAAAATCCACAACCATGTCTTAGGATCATGACATCCATTCTTCCTCTAGTGTCTGTTTAAAACAATTGTCATTTTGCCCAGTCCAAAGTTTTGGTCAGTTCAAATGAAGGTTGTTAAGGGAGTATCTCTGCAGTGGCTTCTCCAGCTCTACTTTAAAATGGTTTCAGTCATGCCATTTTTTCACACAATTAAGAGAAAACACAACATATTTAAGTGGCATACGCATACAGTTTAGGATTGAGACGAGGTAAACCCTCTTCTTGACGCTAAGAAATCACACAGTGAAGCAGCATCATGATATTTACCCAGCCTAATTTTGGGAGGTTACCTAAGCTTGATTCAGTTTTATTGCTGGTTTCACTTCTGTGAATGCTTCAGTAATCCTTTAATTGTCCAGTGGTTTTGCTTTATTTTTGCAAGCTTTATAGTTTCCCTTTAAAATGATTTTCATGATGTCGATGTACACTGAAAATCATCTGAACACATATACATAATATTCTGGGATACATAAAAATGATGATGACATATTTCAGCTTATTTTTTTAGAAGTGAGGAGGTTTTTCTAAACTAGAACATAAATGATGGAGTTTATATATAAAAAATGTCTAAATGTGTTTTTTAATGAGGCATTTCTGTATTTCCCATGGCAATTTGAGATAATCACTGTGTACAATCTTTTAAAACAATTTTCCACATTTATTTTTAATTAAACTTGAGTAGCCTGCAAAATCTCTCAATTTACCTTCAAATGAACACTATTGAATTCATGTCTACGTCCCCTCCCCTACTATCTCGGGCAGGGCAAAAAGATGAGCAATATTCTCATTAGCTTTAAATATGGATTTGTGGACAGTTTACTTCTGGTATAATAAAAGTTATCAATATTTACTTCTGGAGTTGTGTGATAAAGTCTTATTTTAAGGATTGCCCTTGAGTAACATGTAACATGTGATTTTTTTCCCCCTTCTGTAAAATCAGAATTTTAGGTATTCTACAGCAATCACTGAGTTTATTGTGACATTCTAGTCACCATCATATTTATTCCTTAAATGTATAACATAGTCTAACTTTCATTATAAGAACTTGATAATGTTTTCTATTGATGTCCAAAATGGGAGGGAGAGCTGTCTCTTCATTAAGCATATGACCATTTTTATGTAAATGGAATAATTAAGGGGAAAGGTTGCTGTTAATCATGTTTATGCTTCACAACATTTTTGTGAAGTGGAAGTAAAAACTCATTTCACAGGTGAAATAAATGGTATAGAGAAAATTGGAAGTTGATGCCAATAGTTTGAAAACAGAAGTCTGAGGAGATGAGTTTTAACCAGGGGCCATCCCTGTGGTCTCCGTGCTCTAGATGGAAACTCCTCCTGTTTCTCCCTAGTCATTACCACCTCAATTAACTTAACACTTTCAGACTAAATTCTGTGTATTTCTGTAGGCTCTCTAATGCTTCAGAACAAAACTTTAGGCAGAAAGTACAGCTCTGGAATTTGCAGCCCACTGCACAGTCCATAGAATATCACTGGTCCTCCCCATGCCTTATAAAACAAAAGGTAACATATCAACCTTTGCCTTACAGGGAATTGATGTATAACAAAGGGCAGAGAAGAATTGATGTGACTGACCAGGAACTGCCCTTTGTGCTCTTGGACATGAACTGAAACAATTAATCAATTTTCCTACATGACAACAAGGACTCCACTTAGTACTCGAAAAGTCTTTTTATCCAAAGCCCTCCAAGTGCACCACTCCAAGGGAAAGGCTCATAATTATTTCCTTATTATCACTCCTGTCCCAAGCAGAGTTGAGTCATAATCAAAGAGAAAGCAGGTTGCTGATTAATCTATATCAACTGTCATCCAACAGATTCATGATATAAAATACTGCCTGAACTTTTAAAACATGAAACTGTAATTTCCATGTGATTGATTTTTGACCTTGAACCACATAATTCAATTGTAATTTTAACCTAAGTTAAAACTAAATGGAGCTCTCAGGTGACTATGAACCAGCAAAGAAGACACTGCAGGGAAGGAGGAACTCGATTTAATGCAGGTTAACTTTTATCAACCTTAGCCATTACTCTAATAATATGTTTCCTGCTTCTAACAAAATGTCTGCAACTAGCCTAATTAAAAAAACGTAATAAGTCTTTGTGGAATAGAACTAAAATAGATCATGTAGTCACCTGATCCAAACCTTAAATCTGTCAGATGAAAAGACCCAAGCCCAGAGATTTGTGCAACATGCTCAAAGTTACATAGCTAATAAATGACAGAAATAGTATTGAAACAAAGGCAGCCACTTTCTTTTACAAATACAAAAAGTGGAACCCACAGATTTTTAGCTCTTTGTTCAAACTTGTGGGCTGGTTGGAAGGATCAGAACTATCACCTCTAGGCTGACCCTACTATACTGTGGGCTCAAGGCAGGAGTACATAAGGAAGCTATGTGTCATATACTGAAGGATTTAAAAGTTATTAATCAAGCTCACAAAGTGTTAAATAAATTGTGTTTTATACATCTATTTTGAAAAATATACCTTATCATGATCTGAAAGGTTTGAATCAACTTTTCAGTTCTTAGACTTCCTCAGAGTTCATAAAGAAAGTCAACCCCTGGCAACCAGCTCCTGGCCTAAAGTGTATAATCATTATTTTTCTTTTTAATCCCTAGGTCATCCCACACCACTGTAGGCCTCAAAGGTCTGCTTGTGGACAGCCCAGTCTGTATGTCCAGGCACGAATGAGGTTCATCCAGGCATGAATGTATACTCCTCATATACCCTTGGCCAGCCCTAAAGCCTAGGGATGCACTTGCTCACATAGTCTGTCTTTGGGCTCAGAGACCCAGGTAAACGGCCTGATCAGGCCAAGGAAGCTGGCTAGTAGCTGTATTCATTCCGTTGCTAGGATTTCAAAACCCCAGCTAACCAGAATATGGTCTTGTGATGATGGTATGTGTGGTGAGTGCTGGTTCTGATTGGGTACATCCTCTTGACACTGCAGACTACTTGTCATAGTGGTGTGCAGACAGAGGAAGGCCTGAGCTGGAGGCTTATAAAATGTTGTGGTCTAAAGCAGGGACCTCTCGTGCCCAGGTCTGCATAAGCAGAAAGAGAAGAAGTGGTCTCTTTATCCTTTAGTCCTATGTTTTTCTCTCTTTCCCAGGATAACCCTCTGGGATATATAATTCTCAAAAAATTTTATTGTCCTTCAAAAAGAGAATTTAGAACATCTTAATTTCTCATCCCATTTTCTATTTTAATCAAAACAGATAGATCAACAATGTTGGGTTAATAATAGTTCTCTAACTATTCTCAGAACAAAATTTATTTCAGTTGCTGACAATTTTCCTTAAGTCTCAATTATATATACTATTTTAAATGAACACAATTTCTTTTTATTACACTTTTATGAGAAAACTATGCTAATTTCAGACTTTAAATAGAGGGATTTATAAAACTTGGAAGTGTTTTGGGAATATTTATTAAATAATTTCAACATAAAGTATATGGTGAAAGGTTAAAAGAAGTAGTTATTTTATCTTACAGATGACAGAACTAAGGAATAAATTAATAATTTTCTTCAAGTTTATAATTGATACCAAATGAAGGAAGAGGACTAATTTTCTCTCTGGCTTCAATTGTGGGTAGTGCCAAAAATTTGAAAAGTAAAAATTGAATTGAATAAATGATCTAAATTTTTCTAACAGTATAAACATTGTTACAGACGTCACCCACGTAGCCACACATACCCACACACATGCACACATGTCAATAACTTAATCTGTTACTCTTTATCTGAATATCTCATGATATGTAGCTCTATCTTTTTTTAGATACCATTTCTTTAAACCATCTCATTTTCTCATTACCTAGAAATGATTCAGGTAGATGAATATGTAAGATTCTTCAAAAGGCATCTTCCACATTTCTTCCTTAACTGTATGATACACTATGGAGTAAATATTGCTATTTCCATTTCATATATGAAAGAAATCGCAAAAGCCACATAACAACCATGTGGGAGAGCTAGGACTCAAACCAGCATATGAGTGAATGCCTAATGCCCCTTTGAGTACATGATGTGTCTCCTAAATAGGAATAACCAATACGTGACTGAGCACCAACGATTAGAAGTAGCAATAAATGGGCAAGAAAGGGCAAATCTCCCATGCAGAAGATTTCTAAATAATTTATGTAGATAGATTGTTTCTAGTGAAGGGACTCCCACTCCTTAAGTGTGAACTTCCAGAGATTACAACATGAAGAGGGGGAAAAAGAGTAACTTTACAGTGGAAAAACCTGACAAACAGGATAGGAAATTTTATTTATTCAGTCAGTAGATAATTCTTGTTACACATATTTACTTATAGATGCCTTTTAATAGCTCTATAACTTCCTAAGTTGCAGTTGGTATACTTCCAATTTACAGGGAAAATAATGTCAATAGTCTGACGGGGTCTGAAAGATTACTAAAACAAATAGGGCAACTTATGCTTCTAGCCATGATGGAGTAACTGGTATCAGACATATGTTCCCACCATAAACAACTATAAAACTGGGAAAACTGTATGAAACAACTTTTTTTTAAGGATTAGATAATAAGCAGCCCAAGACTGTAATCTTTTAGAGAAGGAAACTTTAGGAGTCCAGCCCCACATTTGTCTTAGCTTTTGGCTTAGGAATAATTTCTGGAGGAATTGTCCAAAGAAACAAGGGTATGGTGAAGTTCAGAGTTCAGAGCTACTGAAGAGTCAGTCATGTGTGGGGCAGAGTACCAGAATGCAGGAAGCTGTGGAGAAGGTGGTCCCAAACCACTTGGGGCGTCTCTGTGGGTCTTTGGCCAAGGTCTTGGCTGTGCATGCATAAGTCCAGACAACCCGAGGCCTGGTAGAGAGTAGTTTCCATGAAGCTGAAAGCTGAATGGAGACAGCAGAGGAATAAGAGAACTGAGGCTGGGTCGTGCACATCTAGAAGACATGGGTGTTCCAGTCCAGCCAGAGCAGAGTTGCCACTGAGCTCCTTGGTCATTTATTTTAGACTGAGAAAGGCCTATAAGAACCATACCCTTGAGTAAAGGCCATGTTCTAGGGCTAGGACAATTCTAATGAATCCCACCCAAGCAAGTAACAAATCAAGCCTCAGGGACTGTAAATGATCCAGCAGTCATCTTTAAAAAAAAATTAAAAAAAAAAAGCTTTTTGTTTTTTAGTTTAATTGAGATATAATTGACATTAATATTTTATGTTTCAGGTATGTAACATAATAATTTTATATATGTATATATTGGAAAATGATTAGTACAATAAGTTTAGTTAGTACCCATCACCTCACACAGTCACACTGTTTTTTTTATGGAAAGAACTTTTAAGATCTACTGTCTTAGCAATTTTCAAATCAGGGACACAGTCTTGTTAACAATAGGTATAGGTACATATACATATACTGTGGTATACATGGCAGTAATTTAAGTGCCTTCCAGAACAAAATTTAACATTCTTTAAGAAAACAGCATAATCTAGACTCCCTATAATGTATTTTCCATAATATTCTGGATAAAAAAATATATTACTACATATTCCCTTCCTTTATAAGTTTGACTATTTTAGATACTTCATATATGTGGAATCATGCCATATTTGTCCTGTGACTGACTTATTTCAGTTAGAATAGTGTCCCCTAGTTTCACCAACTTTGTCACAAATGGCAGGATTTCCTTCTTTTTTTTTTTAAGGCTGAATACTATTCCATTGTATGTATATGACACATTTTCTTTACCCATTCACCCAACAATGGACATATAGGTTGGTCTGTGGGAAGATGGGAAAATGGTGAATTATTGTTCAATGGGTATAAAATTTTAGTTATTCAAGATGAATAAGTTCTAGAGATCTTCTGTACTAATAGATAACAAACATTATTGTTCACTTTAAAATATGTTGCTGTTAACACACACACACAGACAGAACACAAAAGAACACAAGATTTAGTACTTTGGTTAGGGTGATGGTATCATGAGTGTATGTATATTTCCAAACTTAACAAGATGCATACACTAAATATATGTAAATTTTTGTATCACAGCTGTAACAACAAACCTTTAAAAAAGAAAAAAAATACTGTTATGCTAAAAAAGGAGAAAAGTGAAACTCACAATCAGGAAAAAGTCTATTCAAGTAGACTACAAATGGTTCAAAAATGAGCACGTTAAGGCTTTAATAAATATGTGCAAGGACTTAAAGAAAAATGATGGATATAATGAGTAAATAGGAAATTTCAGGAGAGGAATGGAACACACTTTTAAAAAAGCAAAAACAATTTAAAATATAATATCTGAAATGAAAATTTCAATGAATGGAATTAACAGATTAGAGGTGACAGAAGAAATAGTGAACTTGAAGGAAGATTACTAAAAATAATAAAATCTGAAAAACAGAGAGGAAAGAGAATGAAAAAGGAGGAAAAGAAAAGAGTATTAAGGATCTGTGAGATGTCAAACTATCAAGTGTGCACAGAGTTGGAGTCTCAAAGGGGAGGAGAGGGGGACTGGTGGAAAAGTTTTTGAAAGAAATAATGTCTGAAAATTTCCCATATTTCATGAAAAACATAAATGTACAAGTTCAAAAATTCAGTGAACCCCAAAGACGAAAATACTATAAAACCACACTTAACTATATCACAGTCCAACTTCTGAAAACTAACAATAAAGAGAAATGTTGTGTTAGGAGTGTGTTAGTTTTCTATTGCTGTTTAACAAATCACCACAAACATAAAGGCTTAAAACAATACCCAATTCTCATCTTGCAGTTCTTTGGCTCAAAAACTTGTGTAGTCTCAACTGCATATTCTGTTCAGGATCTCACAAGTTTGATATCAAGGTATTGCTTGGACTGGGCTCTTATTTGGAGCTCTGGGGAAGTATACACTCCAAGTTAATTCAGGTTATTGGCAGAACCCAGTTCCTTGTGGTTGTAGGTCTCTGGTCCTTGTTTCCTCTTGTGCTGTTGAAGGCTACTCTTTGCTCCTAAAAGTCACTTACAGTCCTCCTCTTTGGTACTTTCCATTGTCAGTCCAGAAATGACATATCAACTCCTTCTCACACTGAATTTCTTGGACTTCCTCTTCCAAACCCAACTGGAGAAAACTCTCTGCTTTTTTTTTTTTTTTTTAATTTTCATTTTATTTATTTTTTTCAGTGTAACAGTATTCATTCTTTTTGCACAACACCCAGTGCTCCATGCAAAACGTGCCCTCCCCATTACCCACCACCTGTTCCCCCAACCTCCCACCCCTGACCCTTCAAAACCCTCAGGTTGCCCCAACCTCCCACCCCTGACCCTTCAAAACCCTCAGGTTGTTTTTCAGAGTACATAGTCTCTTATGGTTCGCCTCCCCTCCCCAATGTCCATAGCCCGCTCCCCCTCTCCCAATCCCACCTCCCCCCAGCAACCCCCAGTTTGTTTTGTGAGATTAAGAGTCATTTATGGTTTGTCTCCCTCCCAATCCCATCTTGTTTCATTTACTCTTCTCCTATCCCCCTACCCCCCCATGTTGCTTCTCCATGTCCTCATATCAGGGAGATCATATGATAGTTGTCTTTCTCTGATTGACTTATTTCACTAAGCATGATACGCTCTAGTTCCATCCACGTCGTCGCAAATGGCATGATTTCATTTCTTTTGATGGCTGCATAGTATTCCATTGTGTATATATACCACCTCTTCTTTATCCATTCATCTGTTGATGGACATCTAGGTTCTTTCCATAGTCTGGCTATTGTAGACATTGCTGCTATAAACATTCGGGTACACGTGCCCCTTCGGATCACTATGTTTGTATCTTTAGGGTAAATACCCAGTAGTGCAATTGCTGGGTCATAGGGTAGTTCTATTTTCAACATTTTGAGGAACCTCCATGCTGTTTTCCAGAGTGGTTGCACCAGCTTGCATTCCCACCAACAGTGGAGGAGGGTTCCCCTTTCTCCACATCCTCGCCAGCATCTGTCATTTCCTGACTTGTTAATTTTAGCCATTCTGACTGGTGTGAGGTGATATCTCATTGTGGTTTTGATTTGTATTTCCCTGATGCCGAGTGACGGGGCTCCTGTGTTTACAATAGGGCCATCCATATAATCTCCCTTTTACTAACCTAGAGCCAACTGATTAGTCATCTTAATTACATCTGTAAATCCCTTTTTCCAAATAATGTAATATGATCAGGGCATGATATATTCTCAAAAATTATAATCTTGGGAGGGGTAGGGGAGGATGTATTTTAGGATTCTATATAACACAAAGAGCCCCAGGGGGGGAAAAAACAATTATGACTGATTTCTTATTATAACCACGTGTAACAGTAGATTTGGAGTAACACTTGAATGATAGAAAGAAGAAAAGAAAGCAAAAATGAAAAGCAGATTTCCCTATCCACTGATATATCCTTTGAAAATGAGGTAAAATAGAAGACATTTGCAGATGACTGAAAGCAGAGAGATTCATGAGACCTGCATTACAATAAATGTTAAAGAAAGTTATTCAAGCTGAAGAAAATGATGCCAACTTTAATTCACATTTGCAGGAAGGAAAAAATGCATTGAGAATGATAAATATGAACATCTTTTTTTTTCTTTACATTTATTTCTTTAAAAAACAACTGAATTTTTGGAATAGAAGCATGCAGGCTCCATGGCCCATGGGCCAAATCCAGTTTACAGACTGTTTTTGTTTGGTCTGACACCTAAGAAAGCTTTGTATAGTTTTAAAGGATTATGAAAACAAAAACAAGTACAAGCCACCACTACCAAGACCACCATACCACCACCACCAACAGCACCACCAACAACTGACAGATATGTGGTCTTTAAAATCTAAAACATTTACTAGTTTGTTCTTAAAGAAAAATATTTGCTGATCTCCTTTTTAGAGCAAATAAATGAATAAGATTGCTTTATTGAATTTAAAATAAATAAAGTGGGCAAATATATGATATTAATAGCCTAAAGGATGGGAAAAAGTAAATGGAATTGTATTTTGAAAGAGTCATACATTTTAAGTGAATGTTAGAATCACAATATTAGTTCTGGGAAAATCATAAGTATGCAGATTATAACCCAGAGCAATCATTAAAAAATACAAAGTAATATAGCTAGAAAGCAAAAATATATAGCTATATCAAAATGAAACACTAAATAATTTTTGACTAACAAAAAATAAATGCAGGAGAGGAAAAAAATGAAAAAGAAAAGAGATCAGCAACCCAGAAAACAAATAGGCATAACAATGATTTTATTAAATATAAATAGACTAAATAGTCCAATTAAAAAGAAAAAATTGTACGACTGCATAAAAAACAAAATCAATTACATGCTATATATAAGCAACATGCTTTAAATATGGAGAAATAAATAGGTTGAAAGTAAAAGGTTAGTGCCGTAGGCTGAATTGTGTTTCTCCCCAAGAATATTTGTTAAAGCTCTCTTCCACCATGTGACTATACTGGAGAAAGTTTCTTTAAAGAGGTGATTAAGGTGAAATGAGGTCACAATAGTGGAACACTGGTCGAATGAACTGGATGTCCTTATAAAACTTAAGGAGCACCACAAATTCATTCTTTGTCTTAAAAGGACGTAACAAGCAGGTGGCATTTACAAGCCAGGAAAAGACTTTTCACTACAAACCAGCCCTGCTGGACCTTGATCTTGGACTTCTGGCCTCCGAAACTGAGGGAAACTGAATTTCTGTTGTTTAAATCATCTAATCTATGATATTTTATTATGGCATCCTGAGCTAAAACTAAGCTTGAGCTTGAGACTGAGAAAATTGAAAAAGGTATACAATGCAGACAATAAGAATAAGAAAGATGGTGTGTGTAGAGGGTAACAGTCATCAAGACAAAGACTGCTACTAGAAATAAAGAGAGGCATTTCAAAATGATAAAAGGGAGATCATATGATAGTTGTCTTTCTCCGATTGAGTTATTTCACTAAGCATTATACCCTCTAGTTCCATCCACGTCGTCACCTGATATGAGGACATGGAGATGCAACATGGGGGGTTGGGGGATAGGAGAAGAATAAATGAAACAAGATGGGATTGGGAGGGAGACAAACCATAAACGACTCTTAATCTCACAAAACAAACTGGGGGTTGCTGGGGGGAGGTGGGTTGGGAGAGGGGGAGGGGGTTATGGACATTGGGGAGGGTATGTGCTATGGTGAGTGCTGTGAAGTGTGTAAACCTGGCGATTCACAGACCTGTTCCCCTGGGGATAAAAATACATTATATGTTTATTAAAAAAAAAAAAAAGAAAGAAAGGATGAATACCCAACTTTTGTAGCAACATGGACGGGACTGGAAGTGATTATGCTGAGTGAAATAAGTCAAGCAGAGAGAGTCAAGTATCATATGGTTTCACTTATTTGTGGAGCATAATAAATGACATGGAGGATATTGGGAGATGGAGAGGAGAAGGAAGTTGAGGGAAATTAGAAGGGGAGGCGAACCATAAGAGACTATGGAATCTGAAAAACAACCTGAGGGTTTTGAAGGGGCCGGAATGGGAGGTTGGGGGAACCAAGTGGTGGGTAATAGGGAGGGCACGTATTGCATGGAGCACTGGGTGTTGTGCAAAAACAATGAATACTGCTACGCTGAAAAAATAAAGAAATAAAATGAATAAAAAAATGATAAAAGGGTTACCTCCTCAGGAAGACATAAAGTCATAAATGTGTATACACTAAATATAAAAGCTTCAAAATGCATGAACAAAAACCGGACAAAACCTGATAAATACACGATCATTGTTGGGAATTTCAACACCTCTCTTTCAATAATTGATGGAACAGATAGATAAAAATCAGCAAAGATACAGAAGATTTGAACCATCTTGACTTGATTACATTCACAAAGCACCACATGCAACAACAAAAGAACCCACATTATTTTTAAGTGTTCATGAAAAATTCACTAAGGTAGGTCATACGCTGACTGAAAAAACTAGTTTCATTTAACTAAAGTGTTAAAATAAAATAATATATTTTCTGACAAGAGTGGAATTAAATTACATGTCAGTAATATTAATATTTCTAACAAGCCCCTACTATTTGAAAATAAATCACACACTTCTAAATAACTTAGGGCTTAAAGCATATCTTTTCATAATATTAATAAATAAATTATCAATCCTCAGATAGACTTGGAAAAAGTTTTGACAAAATACACTACTCATTTCTTATTTTTAAAAAATCCAAATAAATTCCCAGCAGGCTTTTTTTCTTAATTAGAAGAAATTGATATGCCAGTTCTAAAATTTATGTCAGAATGCAAAGATGCTAGAATAGTCAAGACAAAGTTGAAAAAGAATAGCAAAGTTGTAAGGTTCAAACTATCATACTTATTCTAAAACTATAGCAGTTGAGACAGGTGTTATTGACATACATGTGGGCTGACAGAATAGTGGGTTTGAAGAGATAGTTCTCTGAATAGAGATACACAATTACACAATAAATTATTTCTCTGTCAAGGTGCCAGTAGGAAGAGAAAAATCTTTTTAATAGTGTTTTAAAAATAGATAAATCATATGGAAAAACAACAAAACACAAATATCACCCCCCACCATCACCAAAAATTTATTCAAGAAGGTTTATAGATAAAACACAAAATCTCTATCCATAAATCTTTTGAAAAGAAGACAAAAGCAAATGTCTTCACAGTATTGGAGTAGGCCAACATTTCTTAGGGAGCATGAAGAAGCCAATAATCAAAGAAGAAAAAAATGGTAAGTTACACTTCGTTTAAATGTAAAACTTCTACTCATCAAAAGACACCATTAAGACATTGAATAGAAAACTTACTATGAGTACATATATAGAGCTGAAAAAGCACTTTTATCCAGATATATAAAGAATTCTTACAAATAGAAAATAAAAAGAAAAATAACAGAATAAAGAAATGGGCAAAAGACCTAGACATATACAAATGGTGAAAATGTACACAAAAAGATTCTCAGCATGATTAGAGAAATTCAAATGAAAAATCACATCTGTTAGAATCTCATTCTGTACACCAGTTCCAAAAGGGTAAAACTGGAATAGATTATACCAAATGTTAGAATGTGGAGAAACTGGGCCTTCCATACATTGCTGTTAGAAATATTAAGTGGTAGTTTGTTTGTTTTTTTAACTCTTTGGCAGATTCTTATGAGTTTAAATACACACTTATCCCATGACCCATCAGTTATGCTCTTATGTATTTAGCCAAGAGAATTTAAAAAAAGATTCAGAAGAAACTTCTACATGTTTATAACAGCTTTATTTATAATAATCTCAAACTGGAAAAAACCCATGAGGTATATCAACAGGAGAATGGATAAACAAATTATGACATATCATATAATGGAATACTTCTCAACAATAAGAAAAGAATAAACCACTGATATATCCAATAACACTGATGAATCTCAAAATTTTCATAACTAAAAGAAGACAGACATGCAAAAAATTACATACTGTGTAATTAAATTTATATAAAGCTTAAGAATATAGAGGTAGAAATCCAAACAGTAGTTGAGTATGATGGGTGTGGATTTATTGGATAAAAGTAGAAGAAATTTTGGGGCTAATAAAAATATTTTACATCCTAACTGTTTAATTTGTTGGAGTTCATCAAATTATACAATATGATATGTATATTTTCTGTGTGCAATTTTTACCTAAATTTTTAAAATTGACAATGTAAAAGTTGAACAAAAACTATATTCCAAGGCTTTCAGTAACATATTTAGACACATGAGTACACGTGAGCAAAGTAACAAGCAGAAAGTCTAAAAAAAGTAGACAGAAAAGTTAGATAGTGTCATGCCAATACTACCCAAGCTGTTTACAGCCTGTCTGTAAGAGGTTTCTCACAAAGTGGAAAAACAGACAGCCACATATTTGCACTGCCAACTTTGATTATGGAGGACAGCATGGGGATTGGACAACTGCTGCCATTATTACCCATCACCAGCGAACTACTTCAAGGATATCCAGCAGGTAATCTTTGAATACTAAACAAATATTGCAGAGAAACATTGACAGCTCTGGACTCATAAAAGGCTATATAAAGAACCACTCAATGGGGAAAGCTGTTGATGAATTTGAAAGACTGTTCAGGGTATCTGGTGAGAACAGAGTGTGAGTCCAGACGGAAGAAGTAAATCAAAGTACACGACCAGATTGAGATTTTTAAACTCTGAGCTATGAAGATGGCCTGAATCTTGCCTTTCTTAGGAGAAAAGTGCTGTAACCAAAAAGGCCTCTGAGGAAAGTTAAAGATATGCACTAAACTCCTGAGAAAAGAATTCAGCAAGACAAAAATATGCCACAATTATTTTTGAATATTTTTATCTGACATGGATATCTATTGTCACATTAAAACTAAATTAAGGAAATAAGGAACTTATTTGTGGTTAAGCTTTATGCCAAAAGCAGGACAGTTTTAAGACCGAATTTGATTAGTGCTATAGCCAGGAACGGAAAAGGATGCAAAATGTCAAGAGATGGTAGAATGATGCAATCAAAAGCATTTACTAAGCTAAAAGAATAAGAACGACACAAGATGGTGACATATAAGTCCAGTTTAGGGAAGCTTCAATGAGATTATCAGTTATCCACTAATAATGGGAACAGTTATTGGTACATGCTGGACAAGTCTGTATATCGCTGGTTTTTGGATTCTTAGTGAGATGAGTAGGCTGAGTTTCTCATTTACCAGGCTTATAAAATGAATACTAGTTTTACTAAAGCTGTACTTCAATAAAAAGAAAAAATGTATTATCTCCTTTTTTTTTGGCTGAAAATGTGAGTTTATTTTTTTTCCATTTTTATTCTTTTTTAAATTTCTTTTCAGTGTTCTAGAATTTATTGTTTATGTGCCACACCCAGTGCTCCATGCAATATGTGCCCTCCATAATACCCACCACCAGGCTCACCCAACCTCCCACCCCTTCCCTTCCAAAACCCTCAGTTTGTTGCTCAAAGTCCACAGTCTTTCATGGTTCATCTCCCCCTCCAATTTTCCCCAACTCACTTTCTTTGCAAAAGAAAAAAAATCAGTACATTTGAAGGTGTCATCAGCACCAACAAGGTTCAATTAATACATCTTGCCTTCATTTTAAACAAACTGAAGAGACTAAGTTTGACATAAAAATTGCACTTATATTTTCATGTGATTTTATGTCTTTATTATATGTTAAAGTCACATTCTCTACTTTAAAAAAAAAATCTAAGTTCAAGAGCCACTAAGTGTGGAAGGACAGCTTGATTAAAATCTAAAAGAATCAAGCCACAGATGCATTGTCAGGAGCCTTCACAGTCCTCATTTTGATACACTGTGAATCTTACTATAGTTTTAAAAGGGCATGTAGATATCATAATCATATGAACTTCAGATTAGGAGAGTGAGAGAAACGCTGCAGCCTGGACCCCACTGATGTGGAAGGAAATTTTTTTAGAACACAGGTAAATGTTGTTTGTTAGAGGTGGTGTTGGGGAGATGACTGTCAGGGCCCTAGGTCACAAGCGCCTGGCTTTCCCTCTCCTGAGGGCTCAAGGTCAGAAAAAGCTAGAGATTCACCATACATATGACCATGACAACCTGGATGTCCCCAGCTAGTCCAGGAGTAACTAAGGACTATTTCCAGGACTAACTCTTTTTCATCAAGGAAAAAGAATAGTAAGGCTGTCTCCCAGTTTTTCTCTGCTCATGAAGGAGAAGAAAGAATCTCTGAAGTGTTCAGAATTGGGATGTTTTTATCATAGACCGTATCAGCAGATAGAAGCCTTCACTATGTGAAGAAAGGAATTCAAAACTCAACAGCAGGGAGCTGGAAAGGTGATTGCTATTTCCTTTTCTCTCTTTCTAAGCTTCTTTCCCCATGTTTCAAGAGAGGTGAGGCAAGGCAAGAACCCCATCAGCTTCCTTATGGGAATCATTCAGATCACTGCCTTGAGGTCACTCCAAGTCCTGATGCTCTCTGAAGGTTCTGCCTAAACAGCTCTGGAATTTGGGTTTTCTCTCCCTATAAAATAGAGAATGTATTTCTTTGCCACCACCTGAAAGATGAAGTTCCCCCATTCTCCCCCCAAAACATTATAATACTAATAGCCTAAGGCAAGATATTCAGCTGGCTCTAACGTAGGTACTGAAAGGAAATGTTCTGACCTGCTGTTTCTTCTGTCTTCACTAGTCTTCTGTATGTATCTATACTGGCTTGCTATTAAATTGCATTGAGATTTAGGGCTCAAACCTCAAATACAAAGTAAATATTTCTTGGTGCAGAGTGATCTCTAATCTAGAACTCTCCTCTGAACTCCACAAGTGTAAGGCCTATTTCCTCCTTGATGAAAGCTCAAGGAAGAATGATTCTTAAACACTATTCCTATGTTCCCTGTATTTTATTTTGTATTTCAGAAAATGCAAAAGAAAAAGTACTCTTTGAACATGGTCATAATCCTGATACATTTGCCATCGCCATCGTCGGTAATATCAGCAACAGATTCTTGCTTGAATCTTTATTCTGTGTTTTAATCTTTAATCTGTGTCCAGCACACAGCTCCCAAGTTCCTTCAACATTAAGAAAGCTGATTCCAGAGGGAGGAAGGTCAAGATGGTGGAGAAGTAGGAGATCCTGTTTCAACCAGTCCCCTAAAGTGAGCTAATTATCTACCAGAACACTCTGAACACCCATGAAATCAGCCTGAGATGTAGGATTATACACTTCTGCATCTCTATGGGGGCAGAAAACACCAGTGAAGAAGTAAAGTGGAGTGGGAATGATCGGGCTGATATTGGAAGATAAACAGAAGGGGGAGGGAGCCACCAGAAATGACCCATTGGAAAGTACCACCCCAATACGAAAGTGTCCTGTGATTGGAGACCAAAATTAGCTTGGAGTCTGGGTAAAAGCACTCAAAAAGAGCAAAAGATCTTAAGGGGCAACTGGTTGAATTGGGCAGTCATGGGCATGGACTAAGCCCACGGTCCCAGGACAGCCACCACCAGTAACCACCCATGCCAGAGAGAGTGCAGCAAAGCCTCCAGGCTATGGTCTCAGAACCCCTGGTTGCACAGCTTCCACCACCACTCTGCTGGGTGAACTCCTGCCCCCACATCAGGGAGTGTGGTGATGGCACCAGCCTGCACTCCCTAGAACTACAGCTTTTTGCACTCAGCGCACACTGTGCAACCGGGGTCTGACCCACTCCCTGGCCCCACCTGAGAAAGTTCCATGGGGGCACCAGTTGGTGGTCTCTAGGACTGGCTTCTAGGACTGGCTGAGGGTCTGGACTCTCCCAGCCTGGGCCTGAAAAAACAGCGTGATCTCTGGTAGGGATCCCCCAGCAGCAACCTGAGTGCAACCATGAGGTCTGGACCCCAGACAGCAGTCCTGGCAAAGGTAGCCACCGGAAGCAGGCTCCATGGATCAATATCGCTGGCAGTTTTTAGTGACACGGGGGTGCAGA
Organism: Meles meles; assembly: GCF_922984935.1. Classification (NCBI taxonomy): domain Eukaryota; kingdom Metazoa; phylum Chordata; class Mammalia; order Carnivora; family Mustelidae; genus Meles; species Meles meles. The sequence continues at coordinate 145,857,588 of NC_060067.1, forward strand.
GATAAGCGGGCACTTTGGGCCAACCGCTGAGATTGTGGCTGGGTCGTGCACTACCTGTGGGAGCTTGCAAGGTTCAGCAGATATTGCAGAGGGAGACTTTGTGTGATCTGGACCACCCACAGGGGAGCAGACTGAGACTTCTCTCTGAGATGGAGGTCTGGGTGCATTTAGCTTTCCACTAAACCTCTGTCTGAAAAGCCATAAAAAGCTGCCAAAGAACAAAACCTCCAGAGAACAAAAGCCTGAAAAACTGGTTTCCACAGAGCCCAGCCCCTGGATAGGAGGCAGGAGGACTGATCCTAAGCAAGACTTACTGAAAAACAATGCGGCAGACTTCTCCATGGCAGACCCCTCTCCTGGAAAGCAAGCTAAAACAACAAGAGGACAACCACCACAGGGTCCCCATAAAACTAAAACCCCAATATCAGGGAAAACAATATATTAAGCTCTTGGTATTGCCCTAAAACCTGTATATTTCATAGATACAACTTTTATTTTCAATTCATTCTCACTATTCTTGTTCTTTTTAATTTTTTAAACCTACCTACCATTACAACTAGAGTTTAATACAACATATTCCATAATAACATTTTAAATAAATTTTTTCATACATATACCTGTGTTTTTCTTTTTCTTTTCTATTTTTTTAATATACATATAGATATAAGCTTCAAGGTAACCCTCTTTCCCTAATCAATACTACCCCTATATATAAACCAGTTTTAATCTCCCTTTATCTCTGGAAAGTTGAATCCTTTAATGAAGATATCAAGAAACACCCAGAAAGAATCAAAACAAACTTCCTCACCCACATCGAGGATTTATAAACACCCTCTCATCTTCTTCTGTCACTGTTTCTGTGTATTTGTTTTTGTTTTGGTATTATATAAATCTTATCCCTGGGGTTCATTTGGCTGGGTTCTTTTTTTTTTCTTGTCATTTAACTTTTGTTGGTCTTTTTGTTTGTCCATTTTTGTTTGTATACCTTATAAATTTTAACTTTGGGGCACATTCTGGTTGGGTCTTCTCTTTTTTTCTCTCTCTCTCTTTTGCTCTCTCTCTTTTTTCTTTTTTCTTTCTTTTTTCTTTTTGGTGGTGACTTTGATGGCTCAGAAGCATTCCAGGATGCACCTTGCCTGGATCATGGTTGACACATTCAGCTACACATCCCCTCAACCACCTCTCACCAAAATGAAGAGGTGGAAGAACACCCAGCATAGGAAAAATTCAGAAACTGTACCCTCTCCATCAGAACTATTGGATATGGACATAAACAGTATGTCAGAAAGGGAATTCAGGGTAAAATTATCCAGGCAATGGCTAGGTTGGAGAAAACCATTAGTGACAACATGGGTTCTCTAAGGATAGAAGTAAAAACCACCCTGGAAGAAGTTAAAAATGCTATCAATGAAATCCAATCTAATCTAAATACTCTAACAGCTAGGGAGGCAGAAGATAGAATTAGTGATCTAGAGGACAAACTGATAAAGAAAAAGAATCAGGAGGAGGCCTGGGAACAAAAAGCTTAGAAGCGGGGGCGCCTGGGTGGCTCAGTGGATTAAGCCGCTGCCTTCGGCTCAGGTCATGATCTCAGGGTCCTGGGATCGAGCCCCGCATCGGGCTCTCTGCTCCGTGGGGAGCCTGCTTCCTCCTCTCTCTCTGCCTGCCTCTCTGCCTACTTGTGATCTCTCTCTGTCAAATAAATAAATAAAATCTTTAAAAAAAAAAAAGCTTAGAAGCCATGAAAACAGAATTAGGGAAATAAATGACGCCATGAAACGGTCCAACATCAGAATTACTGGGATCCCTGAGTGGGTAGAGAAAGAAGACTCAAAGACATATTTGAACAAATTCTGGGTGAAAATTGTCCCAATCAGAGGAATGGAACCAGTGTTCCATTGGGAACATCCCCCAAGATCAACAAATCTAGAAAGACCACGAGGCACTTGATTGTGAGACTGACAAATCATAATTTAGACAAGAGCTTCTGAGGGCTGCTAGAGGAAAGAGATTCTTCACATACAAAGGAAGGTCCATCAGACCTGTCCACAGAAACCTGGCAAGCCAGAAAGGGCTTATAAGGCATATTCAGGGCACTAAATGAGAAGAACATGCAGCCAAAAATACTTTATCCAGCAAGGTTGACATTCAAAATGGATGGAGAAAAAAAGAGTTTCCAAGACCAGCAAGGTTTAAAACAGTATGTGACTGCCAAGCTGGCACTACAAGAAATATTAAGGGAGATTCTATAAAAGAAGAAACAACTCAGGAGTGACATAAAACAGAAATTTACAGAGACAATCTATGGAAACAAGGACTTCACAGGCAACATGATGTCAATAAAAAGATATCTTTCAATAATTACTCTCAATGTGAATGGCCTAAATGCTCTCATAAAATGGCAAGGGTTGCAGATTGGATAAAATGACAGGACTCATCCATATGCTGTCTACAAGAGACCCATTTGGCACCTAAAGATACATTGAGACTGAAAATGAAGGGATGGAGAAGCACTTTTCATGTCAATGGGCCTCTAAAGAAACCTGGGGTAGCAATTCTCATATCAGATAAATTAGCTTTTAAACTAAAGACTGTAGTCAGAGATAAAGAAGGACACTACATCATTTTTAAAGAGTCTATCCACCAAGAAGATCTAACACTTGTAAATATTTATGCCCCCAATACAGGAGCAGCCAACTACAGAAGACAACTGTTATTCAAGATAAAGAGTCATATTGATATAAATGCATTCATAGTAGGGGATCTTAACACACCACTCTCAGTGATAGACAGACCATCCAAACAGAAAATCAATAAAGAAACAAGAGCATTGAATGACACCTTGGACCAGATGGACCTCATAGATACATACAGAACATTACACCCTAAAACAACAGAATACTCATTCTTCTCAAGTGCACATGGAACTTTCTCCAGAATAGACCACATTCTTGGTCATAAATCAAGGCTCAACTGATACCAAAAGATTGAGATTATTCACTGCATATTCTCAGACCACAATGCTTTGAAACTGGAACTCAACCACAAGAAAGAGTTTGGAAGGAATTTAAACACTTAGAAGCTAAAGACCACCCTGCTTAAGAATGTTTAGGTCAAACAGGGAATTTAAGTTCTACTTAAACAATTCAAGGAAACCAACGATAATGAAGACACATGGGTACAAAACCTATGGGATACGGCAAAGGCAGTCCTAAGAGGGAAATACATAGCCATCCAAGCCTCCCTCAAAAAAACTGAAAAATCAAAATACACCAGCTCTCTTTACACCTTAAAGAACTGGAAAACCAACAACAAATTAAGCTAACCCCACACACAAGAAGGGAAATAATCAAGATTAGAGCAGAGATCAATGAGATAGAAACTAGGGATATACGAGAACACATCAACAAACTAGAAGCTGGTTTTTTGAAAGAATTAATAAGTTTGATAAACCACTGGCCAAACTAATCCAAAAGCAAATAGAGAGGACCCAAATTAATAAAATAATGAATGAAAAGGGAGAGATCACGACTAACACCAAGGAAATGGAAACAATCATCAGAAATTATTATCAACAGTTATAAGCCAGTAAGTTAAGCAACTTAGATGAAATAGATTCATTCCTGGAAACATATAAGCTTCCAAAACTGAGTCAGGAAGAAATTGACAACATGAATAGACCAATATCTAGTAACAAGATTGAAGCACTGATCAAAACACTTCCGAAAAACAAGAGCCCAGGACCTGATGGATTCCCTGGAGAATTCTACCAAACACTGAAAGAAGAAATATACCTATTCTCCTGAAGCTGTTTCAAAAAATAGAAACAGAAGGAAAATTTTGACTCTTTTTATGAAGCTAGCATTACCCTGATCCCTAAACCAGACAAAGACCCCACCAAAAAGAAGAATTTCAGACCAATATCCCTGATGACTATGGATGCCAAGATTCTCAACAAGATCTTAGCTAATAGGACCAACAGTACATTAAAAAGTTATCCACTGGGGCACCTGGGTGGCTCAGTGGGTTAAGCCTCTGCTTTGGCTCATGTCATGATCCCAGGATCCTGGGATTGAGTCCCGCATCAGGCTCTCTGCTTGGTGGGGAGCCTGCTTTCCCGCCTCTCTCTCTGCCTACCTCTCTGTCTATTTGTTATCTCTGTCAAATAAATAAATAAAATATTTTAGATTATCCACCATGATCAGGTGGGATTTATTCATGGGATGTGAGTGTAGTTCAACAATTTGCAAATCAATCAGTGTGATAGAATCAAACAATAAGAAAAGAGAGAAGAACCACGTGATCCTCTAACTGATGCAGAAAAAGCATTTAAGATACAGCATCTGTTCCTGATTAAAATGCTTCAAAGTACAGAGATAAAGGAAAAATTCCTCAATGTTATGAAATCTATGTATGAAAAACCCACAGCCAGTATCATTCTCAATGGGAAAAAGCTGACAGCCTTCCCATTGAGTTCAGGAACACAACAAGGATGTCCACTCTAGCCACTTTTGTTCAACATAGTATTAGGAGTCCTAGCAACAAAAACCAGACAATAAAAAGAAATAAAGGTATTCAAATTGGCAAAGAAGAAGTCGAACTCTCTCTCTTTGCAGATGACATGATACTTTATATGGAAAACCCAAAAGACTCCACCCCCAAGCTACTAGAACTCATAATGTGGCAGCATACAAAATCAATGTACAGAAATCAGTTGATTTCTTATACACTAACAATGAAAACATAGGAAGGGAAATTAGAGAATTGATTCCATTTACTATAGCACCAAGAATGGTGAAATACCTGGGAATAAACCTAACCAAAGACATAAAGACTCTGTAATATAAAGGAGGTAAAGGAACTACAGAACACTCATGAAAGAAATTGAAGAAGACACAAAAAGATGGAAGAGCATTCCATGCTCATGGATTGGAAGAATAAACATTGTTAAAATGTCTATATAGCCTAATGCAATCGATACTTTCAATGCCATCCTGATCAAAATTCCACTGGCATTTTTCAAAGAGCTGGAACAAGCAATCCTAAAATTTGCATGGAATCAGAAGATCCTGAATTGCTAAAGAAATGTTGAAAAAGAAAATAAAAACTTGGGGCATCATGTTGCCTGATTTCAAGCTTTACTACAAAGCTGTGATCACCAAGATAGCATCGTACTGCCACAAAAACAGACACATAGACCAGTGAACAGAGTAGAGAGCCCAGATATGGGCCCTCAACTCTTTGTCAAATAATCTTTGACAGTCTCTTCAATAACTGGTGCTGGGAAAATTGGACTGCTATGTATAGAAGAAAAAAAAACTGACTATTTCTTACACCAAAAACAGATATAAGCTTGAAATGGATAAAAGACCTCAACCTCAACCTGAGGCAGGAATCTATCAAAATCATAGAGGAGAAGATAGTCTGTGACCTCTTCAACATCAGTCACAGCAACTTCTTTCAAGACATGTCCCCAAAGGCAAAGGAAACAAAAGGAACTTTTGGGACTTCATCAAGATCAAAGATCAAAGGTTTCTGCACAGTGAAGGAAACAGTCGAGAAAATAAAGAGGTACACACAGAATGGGAGAAGGTATTCGTAAATGACACTACAAACAAAGGGTTGATATCCAAAATCTACAAAGAAGCCCTCAAACTCAACACACACAAAACAGATAATCATGTCGAGAAATGGGCAGAAGACATCAACAGACACTTCTCCAAAGAAGACATACAAATGGCAACAGACACATGAAAAAATGTTCATCATCATCATTAGGCATCAGGGAGATTCAAATCAAAACCACATTGAGATACCTCTTTACACCAGTTAGAATGGCCAAAATCAACAAGACAGTAAACAACAAGTGCTGGAGAGGATGTGGAGAAAGGGGAACACTCTTACACTATTGGTGGGAATGCAAGTTGGTTCAGCTGCTTTGGAAAACAGTGTGGAGATTCCTTAAGAAATTAAAAATAGAGAAAAAAAAAGAAATTAAAAATAGAGCTACCCTATGACCCTGCAATTGCACTACTGAGTATTTAACACAAAGATACAGATGCAGTGAAAAGAAGGGCCATCTGTACCCCAATGTTCATAGCAGCAATGGCCACAGTTGCCAAACCATGGAAAGAGCCAAGATGCCCTTCAACAGACACATGGATAAAAAATATATGGTCCATATGTACAATGGAGTGTTTTGCCTCCATCAGAAAGGTTGAATACCCAACTTTTGTATCAACATGGACGGGACTGGAGGAGATTATGCTGAGTGAAATAAGTCAAGCAGAGATAGTCAATTATCATATGGTTTCACTTACTTGTGAATAGGGAATAACACGGAAGACATTGGGAGAGGGAGAGAAGTGAGTTGGGGCAAAGTGGATGGGGAGACCAACCAAGAGAGACTGTAGAATCTGAGAAACAAACTGAGGGTTTTGAAGGGGATGTGGGTGGGGGGTTTGGTTAGCATGGTGGTGGGTATTAAAGAGGGCACGTACTGCATAGATCACTGGGTGTGGTGCATAAACAATGAATTTTGGAACACTGAAAAAATTAAATAAAATAATTAAATTAAAAACAAACAAAAAAGTTCATTCCTCACAGCCCATTACCAATAAACAGTAAGTACCCTGCTGAGACTGTTGAAGGCCAATGGCAATCTATGAGCTCATGCAAATTATACTTTATCTTTTCCAGGATTTTTCCCTTTTATTTAGGACAATACAACCTTTCCTTCTGAGGGACTTGTCCTCCTATCCCCACATAAGTGTCTCTGCTTCTTCCTCTTCCCTACCCCTCTACTCCTTGGCAGTGGTAGATACATGACCTAAATGGATCAGAAGCCTTCATCAGAACTTTCTGAATTGAAAAAGTGTAAATAAGGGAAATGGAACTTTAATGTTTCTGACAGCCATGACCAGAGCATTATAGAGCAGGTTGTTCTGAAAGAAGAAATTTGTTATTGACATGGAGAGAAATAAATTAGAGAAAGTGGCAAGGAATATCCTGAAGTTTTCCAGTCCTGAAGCTTGATTTACCCTTCTATGTCTGGTGATTTATTTATATGTGTCAATAACTTTTCTTTTGTGCTGCTTCAAATTGAGTTTCTATCCTTTGAAACCAAAAGAATCCTCACTAATAGAACTATGCACTAGGAGCAAACCTGGAAATACGAGAAGGGTTAGTGGACACTCAGTCTGAATTCAGATAGAATGATGTGATGAGCTTAGTTACACAGTTATAATAAAAAAATTTAGTGAGATCTATACCAGTTCAAAATTAAAATGATTCAACTTATTTTCTGAGTACATTTTTAAAATTTATTCTTTATTGAAGCATAGCTCATGTACTGAAAACTGCACATATCATATACAGATTGATGTTTTATATCCAACTGGGCACATGAAGAAACCATCACCCAGATCAAGAATGAGAATGTTGCTATCATCCCAGAAGCACTTACTGTTAGTGGTGAGAGATCAGAGAAAGTGGTCTTGCTTCATCTGAAGTGGAAAGAGAGGCCTAAAGAGTTCTCACCACAGTGAGACAGGGCCCTAAAGTTTAAGGGGCATCTCAACTAGCATGTAGTCAGCCATAAAGAGCCTTAGGGTTGGAAGTACGAAACTAATGGGTCAAATTGTGAATAAATCCATCACTTATACAGATGTCAGGACAAAAGCTTGTGTCTTCTTGACATCAGAAGAGTTTGTAACAGATCTTGGGTTTATCTAAACTCTCTGCATTTGTCTTCAAAGAAATCTCACCCAAGAAAAATGTCTGGACAGGCAAAAGGACTAAAAAATGAGATGAATCAATAAAGGCCAGTGACAGCCTTCGGACTGTAAGGCAGTAATGGAGATGACTGGCCAGATGAACCATATGGCTTGATTTATGGCAGATGCAGTCAGAAGCATTCAGTGAAAGTCTTTCTCAGAATGTGCAAACATGTCACATGGGAGAGTCCTTAACACAGAAGCAAACAGAAAGAAAGAGAAATGAATAAGGTTTCTTTTCTATTATAGTATAACAAGTTCAGTTTGTTTGACAGACTAGATCTACATACATGAATTATTCCCTGTTCAACTGTAAACACTCTTTTTTTCTTAAAGATTTTATTTATTTATTTGACAGAGAGAGGGTGAGAAAGCACAAGCAGGTGGGAGCAGCAGCAGGAGAGGGAGAAGCAGTCTCCCCCCTGAGTGGAGATCCTGATGTGGGGCTCAATCCCAGGGTTCTGGGATCATGACCTGAGTCAAAGGCAGACACTTAACCAACTGAGCCACCCTGGTGCCCCTCACTCTGAACACTCTGAAGACGAGATGTCTCACCTTATTTCACCTTATCTCATTTAATGTGTTTCATATCAGTAGGTGCACTAGTAGCATACTGAAGTGAATTCTGATTCACCATTGGCTGGATAAGGACAAAAGAAAGTGTGAAACACAAATAGAACAATGGAAGGGTAGAAAATGAATTTGAACAAAATGATTACTATGTACTTCTGTTGATATGATGCTAGTTGTTGCTCTTCCTCTCCTCTTTCTATTCGCTTCCCTCACCTTCAAGGAACGGGAATGACTAGACACTGAGGTGGCGACACCCCAGAACACAGTGACAAGCCAGGAGCTGAGGTGAAAGCAGCAGGATCAGAACCAAGGTGGTGGCCACCATGGTGCTATAGACTTGGCTACTGAACAAATGAGTAAATATGTAGAGGATAATGACAACAAAATTTCTCTCTGTTGAAGAAGGGATTCACAAATATGGAAAAGTTGGAGGTAAAAAAGTGTGTGTGTGTGTGTGTGTGTGTGTAGTATGTATAAGTATGTATATATGTGAATATTTATATTCTAATTCTGTCCATATATAGACTTTAAAAAGCAATTGCAGAAGCTCAGTGAGTGTGCAGATATTGAATTCTAAAAACCTTCCTCCACTAAGAGAGACAGAGTATCCTTAAAGAAATGGCTGACTTCAGGTCAAAGGCAAGGAAAATACAAGATAAACCAATAACATCTTTCTTTGTTAAAATGTAAAAAAGTGGGGGCACCTGGGTGGGTCAGTGGGCTATAGCCACTGCCTTCGGTGCAGGTCATGATCCCATAGTCCTGGGATTGAGCCCTGCATCCAACTCTCTGCTCAGCAGGGAGCCTGCTTCCCTTCCTCTCTCTCTGGCTGTTCTCTGCCTACCTGTGATCTCTGTCTGTCAAATAAATAAATAAAAGCTTTAAAAAAATGTAAAGAAGTGGTCAAAGATGATATGTACAGTCAGAAGGACCTAGGAGCCTAGGAAGAACTTGCCACTGGTCAAATTTGGAAAGTTTGAACATTGAAACAAAAATAATAGAAATAGATTGCAAACTTTTGAATTAAATAGACATCCATATTTCCATTCTGTTATTAGGAAATAAATGGAGGGATAAGGTATAAACTTCTCCTTAAATTAATATGCCAACGACTAAGTGTTGAAAAAATTATGGAAATAGAAAGATTACTATTTGGCACCATAACTGGTGATTGATTCAGGTGGTAGTCATTAACAGATGTTTAGCCTGGGAGGTAGAGGTTTGATGAACAGGGTAGTGACATAGTCTCGGAGTATTTTTCTTCAAAACTCTTTTCAGTTGCAAAGTGTTTTGAAAAATGGGGACCTTAAATTGGAGGAATATGACAGACACACACTTGGACTGGTGATCAAGGTTACCATCATCAGTGGAGACAGGTGCCTCTTGATGTGATGCACTGAGAAAAGCCTGGATTCTTTTTGGTGGTACTACAGGAATGTGCAGCCTGAGACTGAACAAGAGGGAAACCCAGATGGATGCAGATTGAAGAACAGTACACAGGACGAAACACTGAAGATCCTGAGAGGCAAGAGAGGCAATGAAACCATTCCAGATTAAAAGAGACTAAAAACAAGTGACAACCAAATGTACCATATGAATCTGGACTGAACCCTGAAAAAAGAAATATTGTGGAAGCATTTGGAAAAATTTTAATGTGTTTCATTGACTTGGCATGAGTGTTGCCTTAATGTTCATCTACTGATTTGTGTGGTTACATTGTTATTTGGTGTCTGTTAAGTCTCTGCACCATGTTTTGGAGATTTACATACTTCTAATACTTAGGGGAGTAGGGGATATTATGATGGCAACTTGCTCTCAAAGAGCTAAGTGAAAGAATAATAACAGAGTGAGAGAGAATGAGAGGGAGGAGAGAGAAAATGTGATACATGTGATATAGTCTTCGCTGAAGAATCTAATCAAAGAGGATGCAGGAGTTCTTTGAACCATTGCTATAAATTTTCAGAACATATGAAATTACATCAAAATAAATTATTAAATAATTTAAAACATTATTTTATTTATTCTTTTATATTGTTATCTATTTGATTCATATGACAAATTCATCATCTGTTATGGATTGAATTATGTTGCCCCAAAGTTCATATGTTGAACTCCTCCTAATCCTCAGTGCCTCAGTATGTTACCATGTTTGGAAATAGGGTCTTTGCAAAGTAATTACTGAAGTCAAGATGAGGTAGTACTGGAATAAGGTGGATCCCATATCCAACATGGCTTGTGTCCTTGTCAAAAGGGGAAATTTAGAGACAGAGATGCACACAGGGAGAAGGCCAGGTGATGAGAAGGACAGATATCGAGTTGACACATCTCTAAGTCAAGGAATGTCAAAGACTGCTGGCAAACCACCAGAAGATAGGACAGAGGCATGGAACAAATTCTTCCTTACAACTCTTAGAAAGAACCAATCCTCATGACCCCTTGCTCTCAGATTTTTGGCCTCCAGAACTATGAGCGAATAAATTGTTATTGTTTAGGCTACTTGGATTATGGTATGTTGTTACAGCAGCCCCAGCAAACTAATACACTATCTGTAAATATTTAAGGAAATAAAATGGGGAAACTACCATATTGCATAAAGAGATGAAATGATTAGAAGGGACATTATGAAAATTTCTCTGGATTAGGAAAAGAGAGATAGAGTTATCTGTACTCCTTTACTTGTTCAATTTATATTATTTATTTATTTTTAAGATTTTATTTATTTATTTGATGGACAGAGACCGCAAGTAGGCAGAGAGGCATGCAGAGAGGAAGGTAAGCAGGCTCCCTGACAAGCAGAGAGCCTGATGCAGGGCTTGATCCCAGGACCCTGGGATCATGACCTCAGCAGAAGGCAGAGGCCTTAACCCACTGAGCCACCCAGGTGCCCCTTGTATTTATTATTTATAATGTGACAGGCTATTTCAGCCATAGGGACACAGTAGCCATTTACACTGCCAACCTCTTGCTTTCATGGAGCTTACGTTCCAACACAAAGAGGGAGATCCTAAACACGTGCCAATAACTGCTATGAAGAAACATAAATTAAAAGAGGGTGAGTAGATAGAGAATAATAAATGTTACTAGTTTAGGTGAGTGGATCTGAGAAGACCTCTCACCACTAGAAGACAACGAAATGAGGGACTGGGGAGGAGCTGTCAGCAAGGGAGAATAACAAGTGCAAAGCAGGAATTTCCAGAATCTGAAGCACAGAGGAGAAGCAGGAAGGCCACTGTGGCTATGGCAGAGTGAGAGATGGGAAGAGTAATTAGAGATTGGTTTGGAAAAATAGCCAAGGATGAGATCCTGTAGGAACTTTAGATCATAGTAAAGATTTTAAATTTTATTCTAAGTGTCAGGGAAAGCCACTTCAGCATTTTAAGCACTGGATGACATAAACAGATTTATATTTTCAAAGGGTCCCTCTGACTGCTTTGAACAGACAGATGGTAGGAGGGCTTGCACACGAATGAGGAGACCACATAGGGCGCTGTGCTCAGTAACTTCTGTTGGCTCCTCCAGAGTCACTCACCGTCTGTCTCCATGCTGGGTCCTTAGAACCTGACCTTTCTAAGCTGTGCCAAGAAATTCCTTTGACTTTTGTCTTCTAGTTGGGTTCCGTCAGTGGGAGCCACCAAGGCAAAACTGAGAGGAGACTGAGGTCAGCAAACTAGATTCCTTTGCTTCTTACCTGTAAGGTTGCCAAGGGTCAGCTGTATCTCTCTACCAAGAGCCACAGTCACTGTCAGCACCTCATTTCCCTACCTTTGGCACATGCTTCCTCCCTCTGTTTCTTCAGGTCTTCTCGTGGAAACGACTCCCCATTATTACTAGCTCTTGATTATGTAACTTTTCTCTATTGTTTTTTCTAACCAAAATTTCACTTTTTCAAATAATGTCTTTAATAAATTCTCTCCTAATTCATCAGTTTGGGTATAGTGTCTTTTATCCCTGCCAGAGCCCTGACTGGCATGGGGTTTTCACAGTAATGTGACATTATCTTGGAGTAGAGTGGTCTCAGTTATGGTAAAAAGAAGTTGGATTTGGAATGTATTTGGAAAGTGGAGTTAATGGTATTTGATGATGGATAGACTGTGGGAGGTGGAAGAGAGAAATTAAAAAAAGATGATTCTAAATATTTAGTTTGAATGTCTAGAGCACAGAGGAAAATTTAAAAGCAGCTTTTGCAAAGAGTTAAGAACTCAGTTGTAGGCATGATACATTTGGAATGTGTGTTAGACATGCAAGTTTGAATGCTGAGGAAGTTGGAGTTCAACAAAAAGATCAGAATTGTAATACAGAACTTTTGCTTCCAGTCAAGATGGTGTGACAGGGGCTGGGTTTACCTTTTAATCTGAAATAACAAACACATTAGAAAAATATCTGAAACAGTAATTTCCCCAAAGTGTTTTGACCAGAACACCAGAAAATGAAGGACAGCAATATTGGAGAGATAAGAAAAATATGAGGTGAGGTGTATGAGCTCATGCTTCCTTCAGAGAGTTTACATGTTGTGGCACAGGGAGGATGAACCCAAGTAAAGCCTAGCTGACTCTGAGTTGAGGAGATGAAGTTGAGAGTTCTAGGAAACTAAGAAGCTAGAATTCACAGGACAACATCCTGGGAAGGAAAAAGCTACACAGAGAGAAAATTCCAGGGATATGCATAAGATCCTTCTCAAGTGTTTAGCAAAGTACAGGTCAGTGCTTGTAGGTGAGAAAATTATTCAAGTCTAGGCAAAGAACCCCTTTTAAAGATACTTGAAATTGCCACAGGGCAGAAATGATGTGTGCTCCTACCAGCAAGAATGAAAAACAAAACAAAACAAAACAAAAAACAAAAAAAGCAAAAAAAATCCTCATGATTCATGGACAATAGGTACACTACTCAGAAATGTCTTGCCTTTGCAGTGGGGACTAATAAACCTTTGGCTGAACACTGCTCTGGTCTTATTTAGCAAATCTTAAAAACAAATTTTTAAAGGATCAAGTTGTTTCCAAATTGTTGTGTTCCAGAGCATAAGAATACTTGTAGGGATAAAACATATCCCAGTAAGTTAAAATTTATAGTGACCTAGTAAGTTAAAATTTATAGTGACCCAAAATAAGGAGAAAAAAACAATCAATTTAAACTAGCTAAGACAGACAAAGGGGAGCCTGAGTGGTGCAGTCGTTTAAGTGTCTGACTCCTGGTTTCGGTTCAGGTCATGATCTTACAGGTCTTGGGATGGAGGCCCTTGCAGGGCTCTGCAATCAGCATGGAGTCTGCTTGAAGTTCTCTGTTCCTCTCCCTCTGCCTCTCCCACTCATCCTCTTTTTCTCTAAAATAAATAAATAAATCTTAAAAAAAAAGAATTATGAAATGAAAGACATTTAAAAAGTTGTACCCCATATGTTCAAAAAGTAGAGACATAGAAAATTAAAAAGGACTCAAATAAAGCTTCTAAAGATAAAAACTACAATGTCAGAAATAAAAAATACACTGTGTGGGATTAATGACAGATTTGACATTATAGGAGAAAAGTTTAGAGAAATTGAAGCCGTGGCGATAAAAACCATGCAAAAGGAAACATAGGAGGAAAAGGAATTAAGAATAATGAAAAGAGCAATGGAATTATTATTGAACAATGGAATAATTTCAATTGGTCTAATTTACCTTTAACTGAAATCTCTACAGGTAGTGGGAAGGAAATAATATTAGAAAAAATAATAATGGGCAAAAATCTTCAAAGTTTGCTGACAACTATAAATCCCTAGATCCAATAAGTGCAACAAACTCCAAGCACAAGAACCTTGAAGGAAATCACAGCTGTGTACAATGTAATCCAATAGCTTAAAACCAGTGATAAAGAAAACAGTTTAAACACAGCAGGAGGAAAGAGACAGAGAATCCACAACAGAACAAATGTAACAATGACACAGACTTTTTGTCGTTGAGAATGCAGAGAGGACAGTGGAGTAACATAAATGAAAGTCAAAGTGAAGAATGCAGATACAATGCCGACAGCCAATAACTTGCTGGTGATTTTAAAACCATGGAATGTAGGAAGAGAGGGAAGACAGACAAAAAGAAAGTCAAGACAGGGGAAGAATGAGTAAGTATTAGTATAAAAAGTCCAGCACTAAAGAAGTGAAATTGATGGGAAACACTATGAAGCTGACCTTTTGAGAACTAACCACCTTCTACTTCTGTACTTGGGTGATAAAGCTAAAAGACTGATAATATAACTTCAGTCAAAGTAAGACATATTGGTATGGAATCGATTGGTGATTATTTGGGGGCAGAAAATCACTAATACTTTTCATGCTCTGAGGGGAACATGCTAGGTAGTCTTTGCTGTTTGGGCCATTGTGGAGAAGATAATTTCCTTTTGATTTTTCCTTTCTCATATTTTCACAAGGCTGTTCTATGTTCAGCAGGTCTATCGATGCCTCTAAAGTTGTTTCTATTAAATTAATCCACTCCATTTAAAGAAAAGTTTTGTTGTGTTGCTTAAGATAGTTTGTAATTCATGGGGCACCTAGGTGGCTCAGTCAGTAGCTGACTCTTGGTTTTGCCTCAGGTCATGATCTTGGAGTCCTGGTATCCAGCCCTACCTCGGACTCTGTGCTCGTGGGGAGTCTGCTTGTGGATTCTCTCTCTCCCTCTGCCCTTCCCCCACTTGTGCACAGCTCTTTCTCCCTCTCTCTAAAATAAAGCAATCAATCAAAAAAAAGAGA